>NC_056728.1:1346355889-1346435889 GCF_019279795.1 Protopterus annectens
AAAGAACATACAAAGATAGAAAAAGTTATAAAAACCATAAATGAAAAGGAATGGAATGAAAAAGGAAAGAAAGATCTTAATCAGTTATGGAAGGACCATATTATTATGAAAGCACTTTATATTAATTGGTTAGAATAGTAAATTCATTTTGAAAGAAAATATAAAGATAGTTATGTACTTTGACAGAATAAAATAAGACAAAAAGAAAAGCAGGAATATGCTAAAACACATATATTAATGTGATGGATAATTTAGAAAATAATAGAGAATAGTATGAAAAGGAAAAAAATATATAAGAAAAATGGTGAGAAAATTAAAGAATTATTGTATAAAGAAAGATACTGTTTTACAAGGAAGAAAAGAAGAAGTTTCACATTATCTAAGTAATATAGTAAAGGAGAATAGTAGTGCGATGAGTGAAATGAAACATAAAGAAGGCAATGTAAGGAAAAGTCAGCAGCAAATTATGGAAATTGTTGTAAGGTATATGGGTAAAACATTTAGTAAAAGATGAGGCATAGTTTGAGAACATGAGAAGTAAAAAATTCTGAACAAATTAATAAAGAAGTTTAAAAAGAGATTATACTCTATGAACTAGAAAAAGTATTTAAACATTGAAATGTAGAATCAGCATCTGGTCCAGATGGTATTGGGTTTGAAGTGTATAAAATACTTATTGTATGCATTTAATGAATGGTTACATGAAGGATTAAAGTATAAGGGATTGTGTAGGTGGGATATTAAAATGTATATGGAAAATGGGAGAAAAAGAATATATAAAAATGGACGCCAATAGTTTTAATACAGACTATAATATATTTATGAAATAATACAAAAAATGATTAGAGAATAAGATACAATATATAATGGAGGAAAGTATACACTGTATAAAAAGAAAAGGATATAAAAAGTTATTAATGATAGTGAAAGAAATAATAGATGATATAAGTAGAAAGAAAGAAGATACAAAATGTATGTTAGGTGATATTAACAAAGTACTTGATTCAATTCAGCATGATATACTGTGGGAAACAATGGATATGTACAATTTAATATTAAAATCAAGCAAGTATGTATAACAGCATATGTTAAGAATACAGTAAGAGTCTTAGTCAATGGTTGGCTTAGTAAAAAATATATATCAATAATAATATAAGACAAAGTTGTCCTATGAGTAGTATTTTATTTGTTTTAGTCATGAATACAATAGAGAAGTTAATCAGAAAATAAAGAATGCAAATTTTATATTTTAAACAGAAGTTGAAATTCCAGTTATGATGTCATATGCAGATGATATTATTATTACCACTAAAAACAGAATGGATAAGAGAAGTTATTATCTATTTAGTTGAAACTTTAATGGAAAGAGGTATGACTCTTAATTAATAAAGAGAAAAGTAAAGGAATTGGTGATATAATAAAAATAGCAGGTATACAATTTTCTATGAAAGAAATATCTGTTCTAGGGGAGAAAGAAGTGCCCCTTTCCCTTGACTTCCCTCCTGCTCTACATGCAGTGATGGCTGCTACATTCCTACCACTGAATCTGGCTTTCCTGTATCAGGACATCATTGTTTGCATCTATCCTTCCACTTGACTTTCTCCTCCTTTTTCTTCCTCTTGTGACTACATCCCTCACATTTTTATCTACACCACTCCATTTGTCTGTACTCCTCTGACAACCTCTGTCCAGTCTTCCTATCCTTTGCTTTTCTCTCTGCTAGCCTCCTATTGTCTCATGCTGCCACCAGCTGTACTCTGTCCTGTCTCACTCAATTAGCCAGTTCACTACCATCTCTACCTTTCATATTTTACTGTGAAGCCCAGTTTCTTTCAGAACCCACATCTTCTGCCACCTCAAAGCTCCTTGAGTCAAACAGCTTTTCCATATCTTAAGCAACTCTCAAATCTCTCTCCGGTCTTCTTGTCCTGTAAGTGATATTTTTTCTTTTCACATTCTCAGTTCTACCTATGTGTGCAATGTCTTCCCTTTACTGTGTGTGTGTGTGTGTGTGTGTGTGTGTGTGTGTGTGTGTGTGTGTGTGTGTGTGTGTGTGTGTGTGTGTGTGTGTGTGTGTGTCAGTGTGTCTGTGTTTTAATACATTGACTTATAAAGTCACCATCGCATTAACAATGGATGGACCAATACATATGTAAAATTTGTATAGCCTTTCAAGTTTTACATTCACCCTAAAAGTTGCAAATCTGAGAAGTGATTAAAACGAGGAGATGTCTTTTAAAAGCAGATAATCAGTTCACATCTAGTTTTCTTCATATACCAGAGAAACAAAGAATTAATGTTTATCTTATCAATCCGCAAACTTTAAGAATGCAAGACACTGGGATGCTTGAGTAACATGCCCTGCTCCAGAGTTATACACTACTTATAAATCAGATTGAAATAACCAAATACTAACAGTAAAGCAGATCGGATCAAATAAATCTTCAAAAATTATCATTCAAAATCAATACACAGTGAACTGTATTTTAAGACATGATAATATGAACTGGAGACATTATCTGGGGAAAATTAACTACAAGCAAAGTATTTTCACATATGCTTCCTTCAGAAGTGCTAATACTTTCTCACATTAGTCTGATTGAAGATGCTCACAACTTAAGATTATTGCTCCAGGGTGGCTTGTCTGTCAGAGAAAGGCATGCACTTTCTAGACCTAGTAATGTTAATGACTACTCTCTTAATTATACCATAACTATGTCTGAATCCAGTTGTAAGAGGGATATGAAAAAGAACAGTCCTAAGAAGGTTGATGTCTGATGAGACTGTTATCATGAAAAATAGTAAGGGTGACTCCATTGTGGCAAAGGGATATAAAAGGGTAATGCTGAGTTTGTTGGCTAATAACAATAACTACAGAGAGGCCAACATAGATTAGGTTATTGCAGCCCTCAGATCAATTGAAAATAACATGGAGGAAATGTTCATAAATTACTGTATTACTGTGAGCATTATCACTTCCCTACAGGTAAAGGGAACCAAGACTTCTGGTCATTTCTGATATCCCTCAAAGTGCACAAAACTATGTAGAATTCCCTCTTAATGCCTATTGTTTATTTGTAAGGCTCAAAGAATGAGCCATTTCCAATTTAGCTGAGAGCAAATTAAATCCTTTAAAGATATGCTTTCTTTTATTTTAGGTACTACAGAGGTGAAGCCTTTATTTCAAAAATTAAAAATGTGAATATTACTGTAGAGTATTCTTGACATTTTGGGCATCAATTCTCTATACATGACCATAGTACAAGAAGAGGACATTGAAATATTCAGGCAATTTTTGTGTACCAGGCATGACTTTGGTCATGGGACATTTGTGCTGTGTCTTTTTGGGCTTAATTTTAAAAGATTATTTCTTTGCTTTTACTGATTGGTGTTTCCAGCTAACAAGTAGAGTTGTCATGGGGTATGTGACAGCACTCAGTTTTGCTAACCTAAAGATGGCAATGTGGGAGAGGGATTATTTCTACACTTATTGTTTTAAGATGTATATTACATTTTATGTTCATTTTGTTGATGGTCTCTTTCTTAACATGTCAGTGTGATAAAATTGTTTTCATAACATTGTTTGATTTTAACAAGTTTGCCTCATTTTTAAAGTTTGACATACATTTTCTGACTCAGATAAACTACCTAGACATCACTCTGTATAAAACTGATGATAATTCCAAATTGCTCTTGAGAATTTTTAAAAAGAGAGTGAGTGATAATTCCTATTTAGAAAGCAACAGCATGAACACCCACACTTATTAAAAGGAATGTTTCAGGTAGTATATTAGGTGCTGAAAACTCTCTTTGAAAAAGTATTGGTTCAGCAAGAAAAGTGAGAAACTTAAGGTAGAGGATGCATAGTTTCATAAGCACCACTGCTGTTTTTCTGCTGTGATAAACATTTCTGTAGTGTTTTCTGCCTAAAATAGTTTCCCACCCTTCCTCCCTATTGGTATCTTGTTCTTATACTTGGCAGCTTTGCAGTTGCCTGCCCCTACTATAAATTTGATCTGGGACACTCCTCCCAGTTTAGTGTCATTAGCTCATTCTACCTAATAAAGAGAGAATATTTGAAAAGGCCAACCCAATTTTCATCTGTTCCTCCTTTCTCCCTTTCCACTTTACTAAAAAAAAAAAAAAAACACTTTGCTAGAATCTACCATTGCTAGAATCCCCTAGCATTCTAACTGAGTTTGCTTCTCAAACAATTTGGAAATATAGAGCTGATAAGTATATTTTTTGGCACTTTTTAATTGTTCACAGTTGAATTAAACAATAACTGAATTCAGTTCAGAAAAGAGTTTGAATAAATTGCATTTATTTAAACTGTATTTGCTTTAATATTGCTACAACTCAAGTGTTCTATTTTGCACTGCATTTGAATTGTCCTTAGTGCTGTTTTAGCTGCTTTTGTGTAAAAAAAGTTTTAAGCATGTTCCCTGCCTTTTCTGTAACTAGTCTAGTCCAGATACAGCTTTGCTGTATCCAGGAATGTTTGTAAGCTTCTGAGTACCCCCCCAAGCCTTTCTGTGTTGGAGGGAAGCCTTCTAGCTTATCAGTGGGAGTGGTAAGCACTAGGTAGCCTATCTACCACAAGAGGAGTGGTTTCTGGCCCAGAAATTGTAGTTTATTGGCTGTTTGGGCAGTTTTTCCATCTCTTTCAACTTTCTGGTTTAAAAGCCCACATTTGTGCTTGTTTCCCAACTTTCCTGTAACTAGTCTAGTCCAGATACAGATTTGCTGTATCGAGGATTGTTTCTAAGCTTCTGAACGAAGTCTGCTCTTTAGTTTTTCCCTTAGATCTGCTAGTTCTCTCCTCTCCTGCACCTTTACTAGCTTATTAGTCTAGCACTTTACCAGACTTCTTGTAGCAATTATTGTAGCACACAAAAGTGCTACCAGCACTAAACATTCTACAAGGAAACAGCTCCAGTACTTATTATTAATGCCCACCCCTCCATGCATGTTTAAAGGTCAGTTCCTTGTGCTTTCTTCTATTAACCTCTTGAACTTGGGTATCCTGATGCAATGTAGCAACTGCCTCATGTACACTGACAACCCTCTCCTCTTACCTCCCAACACTCAGACTTGCAAGATAAACTTATATATCCATACTGGAAGCCATGCACTTTACAGCCAAGACTGGAATAGCTGGTCAAGAGGAGAAGGACACCACACCACATGGAACACATAGCCCTCCAGAACACATACCAGCACTGCCTTCACATAAAAACACAAACCACACACCCATCTTCATGGAGGCTCTCAATAAAAATCTGCCCAAACAGCAGAGGCCTCCAAGGCAGAAAAGCACTCCACCACCACAACACAACACTAATCACGAGACAAATAACTCTCCTAAACCTCTCAACTCAACCAAAGCCCCTAAGGCAATACAGCATGCCCAACACACTAGTCATAAATGACTCGATAGTGAGGCACACTGATGTTCCACTCACTAGGTTGAATAAGGAGAAAGTAACAGTCAGCTGCCTGTCAGGTGCCAGGATCTGCCACATAATGCACACACTCAGGTCCCTCAACAACAGGTACAAATATGACTCTGTCATTGTACACGTGGGTTTGAATGACCTGAGACATACCTACCTGGACTACATGAAAAAAGACAAGGAGGAGCTCTCGGATTATGTAGCCCAGGTGGGTATGACCCTAGCCCTAAGCAGCATGCTACCATCACCCAGAATGATACCACAGTACAAGCAGAAAATTATTGATTTCAACAATTGGCTAAGTTACTGGTATCATTCCAAGGGGATCCAGTATCTGTCTGCCTGGGATGACATGATTGACAGACCTCGATGCTTTGCCAGTAATGGCCTGCATCTGTCATCCTGGGTTTTTGGATACTGGCCAGGGCTCCTGACACCCTTATAGTGCCTTTTTCAGGCTGTGTTCCAAAGTCCAAATTACCACCATAACAGCTACAACCAAATGCAATATGAGGGTCAGGCTGCTCAATGCTACAAGTCTAAATCTCAAAATGCACTCGCTCGAAGCACTCCTTAAAATGGAGAATATCAACATTTGTGCTCTAACAGAGACCTGGTTCAAAGCAGCAGAAAGCACCCCTGCACTACCAGACTATAACTCATTCCACACCTTTTGGCCCATGATCTTGGACCGAAGCTCCAAAAGCAGTGGTGTTTCCATATTCATAAAGGATGCGCACACCTCCAGACTGGTAGCCCAACATAACGCATCTGAAATACTTCAGGTGCAGCTAACATTGGGTAAGACAGCGATTCAGGTCATAGCCTGCTATAGGTCCCAAACCATGTCCCAAGACTCACACTCCATGGTCCTAAGCACCCAGGAGAATATTAGGGTCCAATCTAACACTCTCATACTGGGGGACTTCAACTACCCCTCCATTAACTGGGAAAATTACTCATGTACCAATACACTTGCCCAACATTTCCTGGAATTCATTAATTCCAATGCCCTGGACCAGCTCATTCTTAAACCCACTAGAGGTAGCAACATCCTTGAACTGGCCATTACTAACATGGGCGACCTTTGCTCTACGCCAACAGTCAACTCCTCCCTGGTTAAATCTGACCACAAACTAATCACCTTGGAAATCCACATCCCTCCCACGCACCCCCACCCCACTCCCCTGCAAAGTTAACCACAATGAAAAACTTCTCCAAAGCTACTCCCTGGACTACATGAAAAGAGACATAGAGGAGCTCTCTGATTATGTAGCCCAGGCCGGTATGGCCCTGACCCTGAGCAGCATCTTACCCTCACCAAGAATGATGCCACAGTACAAAGACAAAATGATCAGCTTTAACAATTGGCTCAATTACTGGTGTCATTCTAAGGGGATCCAATGTCTGTCTGCTTGGGATGACATGCTTGACAAGCCACGCTGCTTCGCAAGGGATGGCTTGCACCTGTCACCCCTGGGCTTCCGGATATTGGCCAAGGCTCTTGCCACCCCCATAGTGCCTTTTTTAGGCAAGGCTCAAAAGACAAACCCACCTCCCTGGAAAACACAAGTGGAAAAAAACTAAGGGTAATGCTGCTCAAAGCCAGAAGTTTAAACCTCAAGATGCACGCTCTCGAAGCCCTCCTCAGTATGGAGAACATCAATGTCTGTGCAGTGACTGAAACCTGGTTCAAGGCTCCTGAGAGCACCCCAGCACTACCAGGTTATACCTCATATCATGCTTTTCGGCCTCAAAACATGGACCGAACCACAAAAGGAGGGGGAGTATCCATATTCATCAAAGATACCCACACCTCCAGGTTAGTGGCAACGCACAAAGCATCGGAGACCATCCAGGTGCAACTAACCGTAGGCAAAACTGCCCTACAGTTTGTAGCATGCTACAGACCACCTTCTCATACTCAGGAACCCCACTCAGCCTTCCTGAAGACACTGGAGAGTATGAATGTCTCTCCAGATACCATCATATTGGGAGACTTCAACTACCCAAACATAGACTGGGAGCATTACTCAAGCCCCAACATCCTAGCCCAAAGGTTCCTAGAATTCATAAACTCAAATGCGATGGAACAACTAGTCACCACTCCCACAAGAGGAGATAATATACTAGACCTGATCATCACAAACATGGGGACACAATGCTCCACACTGGAAGTATACCCCTCATTGGAGAGATCAGACGATAAATTAATCTCACTGGAAATCCACATCCCGCCCCCACCCCCAGCACAAAAGACCACAATGAAGAATTTCTCAAAAGCTGACTTCACACTTCTTAAGACTGAAGTGGTATCCTTCAAGGCCCCTGGGCCAGTGGAAACCACAGCCCACACCACTGAATCCTTTATAAACGCTTTCTACGGACACCTTCAAGAATGCACGGATCATGCAATCCCAAATAAAACCAAGACCCATTCCCCCAAAGGCAGGCGTCCTGTCTGGTGGACCCCAACCATTAACAAGCTTTACAACAGGAGGAGGAAGCTACTACATGACAGAGCAAAATCCCCAAAAGGGAAGGCATCTCTGATCAATACTGGCAAAAAACTACGATCACTCATAAAATCATCCAAGGCCAACTTTGAGAGAAAAATCGCAAAAGACACTAAAGACAATCACAAGGCCTTCTTTAGTTATGTTAGAAACCTGGGTGGAAACTCCCAGATAAGCTCAGAGTTAAAAAATACACTGAACCCACAGACATTGCCAACATACTGGCAGACAGGTTCAGTGCAAATTTCTCCCCCCCTCCCCCCCAAAAGGAGAAATATCTGTCCCAGCAGAGTGTAGCCTCCCTGACATCTCAGATGCCCAGGTGAGAGCCGCCCTCTCCAAAGCTAAAAACACAGCATCAGTGGGACCAGACGGTGTCCCGGGTTGCGTGCTACATGAACTCCAAGAGGAACTAAACCCGCACATAAGGTTGCTGCTTAATCTTAGCCTTACTACAGGATACGTACCCAAAGAATGGCGTACAGCAACAGTGGTCCCACTCCACAAAGGAGGTGCTTCTACGGACCCTGGAAATTACCACCCCATAAGCTTGACGAGCCTGGTCTGCAAAGCTATGGAGAGGATCATTATGGAACTCATAAACAAAGACATTGGGGACCTACAGACACTGGATCCTACCCAATTCGACTTTGTCAAGGGCAGATCCTGCCTTTTGAACCTGGTCGACTTTTTTGAAACAGTCATTAAGGCCATTGATGAGGGTAAGGCAGTTCACACAGCCTATCTTGATCTTGCAAAAGCCTTTGACACAATACCCCACTCGGGCATCATAGACAAGCTCACCAGCTTAAATGTAAACCCATATGTCATAAGATGGGTTGCAAACTGGCTCAAGGACAGAACCCACAAGGTCAGAATTGCTGGAGCCATGTCAGACTCTAAGCCAGTCACAAGCGGTGTCCCACAGGGCTTGGTCCTGGGACCCCTCTTGTTCGGCATTTATTTTTCCGAGGTGCAAGCAAACATAGGAGGATTGTGGCTGACAAAGTTCGCAGATGACTGCAAACTGGGCACCATAATTGATACTCCAGCGGACACAAGCATCCTTCAGAAAGGCCTCATAGAAACGGATAACTGGTGCCAGAGCCATGGCCTTAAACTTAACGCCAAAAAATGTATAGTCATACCCTTTGGGAAAAACAAAGTACCCACAAATTGCCACATAGGTGGTAATCCATTAAGTACAGAAAAATTAATCAGGGACCTAGGGACTCAAGTTGACAGTAACCTCTCATTTGACACTCACATTGCCAAGGTGGTTAGGAAGACCCTCTATATTACCCACCTTATCATGAAAGGATTCACATCTAGATCAAGAGAGGTCATTGTGCCCCTATACTCTTCCCTTATCAGGCCCATAATTGAGTACAATGCCCCATTTGGGATGTACCTTACCCGACACCTGCAGCAGTTAGAAAGACCCCAAAAGTACCTCTCCAACAGGATCAAGGGTCTCAATCATATGTCATATGCTGCCCGGCTGAAGAAACTCCAGCTCTATTCAGTCACATACCACCTACTCAGAGGCGATCTATGCCTGACGTACAAGGCCATGTCCAATCCGGAATTAATGAACATGCTCCACCTCAGAAAATCCAAATCCACCAGAGCCACGAGAGCGAGAGATTTGAACCTCAACACAGAAATAAATAGGACTTGCTGGAGGGACAGATTCATAACCCAGAGGCTCCATACACTCTGGAACAGAATCCCAGTCCATGTTAGGCAGAGCCCCTCACTGACTCTCTTCAAGAGAAATCTTGATGAGTGGATGGGAGATCGTAGGTTTACCCCGGGGGTCATCTCTGTGTCACTACTAGACAGAGGCACAGTAAACTAAACTCTAAATGGGCATAGTATTCTCATTCCAAGGGGTGACGAAAGCCACACACACTCTGGCTAGGCTTATAAATGCCCTAGGGCAGATAGCCTAGTATGAACTTATGAACCTATGAACTTTGGGCTCCTAAAAACAGAAGTGGCTAACTTCACGGCACCCATGCAAATGGAGGATATTTGCATGACCGCCGAATCATACACCAATGCACTGTATGAACACATACACAAATGCATGGATCTCGCCATACCCAATAGAACCAAGACACTCTCCTCAAAAAAAAGGAAGCAAATCTCGTGGTCCCCTGCCGTAAACAAACTCTACAACAAAAGGACGAAACTGATGCAGAATAAGGTGAAGTCCCAAGACTGGAAAAACTCCCTTATCAGCCTCAACAAAAAGTTGATCAAATCGTCTAAAGCTAGCTATGAAAACAGAATTGCAGCAGATAGTAAAGACAACCACAAGGCCTTCTATAGTTATGTAAAAAATCTCCACAGCAATACCCAGATTTGCTCTGCTAATATACTGGCTGACAGATTCAGTGTAAACTTTACCCCTCTCTCCCCCACTAAGGGACCAGTCACAATACCAGTAGATTGCCAGGCACCCAGTATTACTGCTGCACAGGTTAAAACAGCACAGTCCAAGGCCAAGAATACAGCTTCTGTGGGACCTGACAATATCCCTGGTTGTGTTCTATATGAACTACGGAGTGAACTGGCATCACACCTGTGTGCCCTGTTCAATCACAACCTCATCTCAGGCTTTGTCCCTAAAGAATGGCACACTGCTACAATCATCCCTCTCTACAAAGGAGGAGGGACTACAGACCCTGGGAATTATCGCCCCATTAGCCTGACGAGTCTGATATACAAAGCTATGGAATGCATCATCATGGACTTAATAAACAAGGATATAGGGAATCTCCAAACTCTGGATCCCACACAGTTTGGTTTTGTGAAGGGTAGATCATGCCTGCTCAACCTGGTCGACTTCTTTGAGTCAGTCACCAGAGCTGTGAATGAAGGCAAGGTGATTCATACAGCCTAGCTTGATCTGGCCAAGGCCTTTGATACCATTCCTCACTCAGGAATCATAGAAAAACTCACTAAGCTAGGCATCAACCCCATATCACTAGGTGGGTTGCAAACTGGCTCAAAGATAGAACCCATAGTGTGAAAGTAGCTGACTCCAAGTCAGACTGCCGACCAGTCACGAGTGGAGTCCCACAGGGTTCGGTCCTGGGTCCTCTCCTGTTTGGTATCTACTTCTCTGAAGTCCAAGCCAACAAGAAGGGACTCTGGCTGACAAAGTTTGCAGACAATTGCAAGTTGAGAGCTATTATTAACTCCCCAAGTGATGTTGACATCCTGCAGAAAGGACTCACTCAGACCAACAACTGGTGTCAGAACCATGGCCTTAAGCTCAATGTCAAAAAATGTGATGTCATCCCCTTTGGGAAAAACTTGGTTCCCATGAATTACCACATCAATGATAGTCCACTGAACACAGAAGGCATTATAAGAGATCTGGGAACACAGGTTGACAGCAACCTCTCTTTTGGCCATCACATTGCCACTGTGGTCAGAAAGTCTTTCTATGTGGCACATCTCATTACTAAGGGTTTTGCATCCAGGAAGAAAGGAGTCATTGTCTCCCTCTAATCTTCCCTCATTAGGCCAATCATCGAGTACAATGCCTCATTTGGCATGTACCTCACTAGACACCTGCAACAACTGGAGAGGCCACAAAAGTACCTCACAAAGATGATCATAGGCCTTAAACAGTTGTCCTATATGGACAGACACAAAAAACTCCAACTATTCTCTGTCTCATATTGCCTACTTAGAGGTAATCTCTGCTTGATTTACAAAGCCATGTCTTACCCAGCTCTGTTAGAAATGCTACATCTAAAGAAATCCGAATCCCTCCACACCACATGCTCCAGAGAGCTCAACCTCATTACCACAATCAACAGAACATGCTGGAGGGACAGGTTTATACCCCAGAGACTGCCCTTGCTATGGAATAGACTTCCCATACATGTCAAACAGAGCACCTCACTGACCGTCTTTGTGAGAAATCTTGATGAGTGGATGGGAAATAGAAAATTCACCCCGGGGATCACTCCAGTGGCTTGACTTGACAGAGGCACTGGGAACTAATGTCGGATGACATGATGCCAGGGTAATCTTATGAGCTAGGCTTGCAAAGGCTCCAGGGCCATTAGCCTAGTACACACCTATGAACATATGAACCTATGTGTGCATGGTTCATCACTATGCCGTGTGTGTGTGTGTGTGTGTGTGTGTGTGTGTGTGTGTGTGTGTGTGTGTGTGTGTGTGTGTATGTGTGTCTGTGAGTGTGTGTGTGCGAGTGTGTGTGTGTGTGTGTGTGTGTGTGTGTGTGTGTGTGTGTGTGTGTGTGTGTGTGTGGAATATCTGTGAGTTTGTGTCTATGGCTAAGCCTACCACCAGCCTATTGAGTACCTGTGTATGTGCCTGGATTACATGAGCCTGTCACTTTCTGACGTACCCTGCACCTGTCCATTTTGCTGAGTTTGCAGACCTGCATAGCTGGTGATGTTTCCATTCATCAACATTACTACACATGCAAGTAGAAGCAAGTGGAAACAAGATAAAAGGAATTGAAAGACCACCAAAAAAGAAGAAATAGAAATATTTTGGAGAAGTATTTATGAAGATCCTGTGGAACATAACAAAGATGCTAAATGGACAGAAGAAGTAAAAAAAAGAATAAGAAGTTCAAAGGTACAGGATATGAAATCAGATGAAGTAACAGCCAGATAGATTGAAACAAAGTTAAGAAAAGCCTCTAACTGGAAAACCCAAGGCCTAGATGCAGTGCCTAACTTTTGGTTAAAAGTACTAACATCTTTGTACAAAGATTTAGCCATGAGTAAGAACTATTTATATGGACACCCCGAACAGACACCAACCTGGCTAACAACAGGAAAAACAACACTCCTACTTAAAAGTGAACTTGCAAGCTACCCTAAAAACTATTGACCAATAACTTGCCTTCTGACAACGTATAAATATGGAACAATGGATCATTTGTTGTTAAATAAAGTCATAGTGGAGAACTGTAAAAAGGGGAATAATCTAAGTATGGCATGGATTGACTATAAAAAAGCATTTGACAGTATCCCTCATTCATAGATAAAAAAGTGCTTAAAAATTTATACAATATGTCCTACACTGATCAACTGTATTACAGTGACCATGAAACAGTGGCAAACCACTTTGCAATTAAGCCATGATAAAAGACAAATTATTATTCCAGGGATAAAAATTCAAAGGGGGATATTCTAGGGTGACTCTCTGTCACCACTGAAATTCTGTCTTGCCCTTAACCCATTAAGCTGTCTACTTAACAGCTTATGCCATGGCTAGAATTTGGCTCCTACAAAACAGCAAAGTGTAAAGACTTATCATCTTCTCTTTGTTGATGATTTAAAACTGTATAGCTCATCAGATGAGGAACTGATAGCACAACTGCAAGTTGCCAAAACTTTTTCAGATGATATAAGAATGTCATTTGGCGTTGATAAATGTGCAAAAGCAACCTTTAAAGCAGGAAAACTGCAGCTCCAAGAAAACATCAGTTTGGGACAAGAATGTGATATAAAAGAACTTGAACAAGAAGGAGTGTATAAATATTTGGGAATTGATGAAGGATCAACAATAATCCTGAAAACAGGGTTGACATCTAGGAACAAAATCCAAGCTATAAACCAATTTGCTCTTCCTGTCCTAACTTACAGTTTTGGAGTGACTGACTGACCCCAAAACTGGTTGGATAGATTAGATAGGAAAACAAATGATTTATAAAAATCAGTACATACCAAGATTATATATTCCCCATTCCGAAGGAGGGATAGGCCTCCTTGAAATTGATTACATGTATAAATCTGCAATCATGGGACTCCACACATATCTGCTGACCTCAGAAGACCCAAACATAGTGAAAGTTTTGAAACATGAGGAGAATAAATCTAAGGTGACTTCTCTGCTTAATCTAGCAGAAGCATATCAGCATCAAGCAGGAATGGAAATCAAACCAGAAGTAGACAAAAGTCAGGCAACTGAATGTGCCAAAAACAAAAGAAAGAATATAAGGTGAAGGACCAGATGAGAAGGCAAGAAATGTGGAAAATGCATAAATATAGTTGCAAGTATAGAAACCTTCTGAAAGAACCTTATGTTGATCAAGAATGAATGCATAAATGGTTAAGGAGAGGTGAATTCAAACCAAGAGATGAAAGGTTAATATTGGCGGTACAAGATAGTGGGCTACATACATGCTGGTTTACATGTCCATTGAACATGTAGGAGAAGCAGACAACTGTAGTTTTTGTAAAACTGAATTGGAAACAGTGGCACACCTCATTGCAGGTTGTGACATACTAATGGAAGAAGTACTGTATACTGAAAGGCATAATAATGTGGCAAGATTGTTGCACTGGGGATTGTGCACACATTATGGTACTGAAGTGGATGAAAAACACTGGAAACATGAGCCACAAAGCATCATAGAAAATGATAAAATCTACATCACATGGGATCACCCATTACCAACAGTTCAAAGAAAGATGCTAGAAAAATGGATATAGTGGTCCATGAAAAGAAGATAAAAGTAGCCTTGATCAGTGAAATCGCCACACCCAGTTACTGCAGTGTCTTGCATACAGAGAGACACAAAGTCATAAAATATCAGGATCTGCAGGCAAAAACGAGAGCAATTTGGAAGAAAGATATACAGTTCCAATAGTAGTAGGAGAGATGGGTCTTATAAAAAAGAATCTACAATCATATTTAGATATGTTATCAATAAACGTAATTGCAGAAGGAGTCATTACTGGGCACATTATGGGTGCTGTGAAGAGTACTTCTGGCTGATATCAAAGATTGAAACAATATTAATTTCATGTACTTTAATTGTACTTTGGCATAGGAATGAGGACTTGGAGAAATTAAAAAAAGCAAGTAGAGTTTGGAAACCTGTGTTTCCTTGAGTTGTCATGTGACCACCTCATATAATTACTTTATTTGGATATTTATTAATGTTGAAAAAGTGGTCTTGGACAACTGGGGTAAAATAAATCTGTAACTTGAAACGAGGGATATGAATTAGCAACTGTTACTTGATGCCAATACATTACCTGGTTTAAATGATGTATTAAATGACAAATATATTTAAAACTTTAGTCCAATGAAACATTTAAGTTACTGGTAATTTATATTTGGTATGTGGATGTATAAATCTTTTTATTTTGTTTTGCTGCGAGGTTATTTTAAGTTCTGCATCTTAATATTTCATATTTGCTTGCTCTTTATGTATTGCTTATGCCTGAGTACATTTAATATACATTTTCTGTAGAAGGTGAAGTTTAGGCATTTTTTCTATCTGTGCCAGAAAGTGATGTTTGCTTGCCAAAAGGTGGTGTTTGCATTTCAAGACTGTTGGAGTTCTTTGCATGTCTCTGGACAAAAGCACTAATTCACTTTTATTTGTTTCAGTAAAGTATATGGAGCCAAACTCTTTTGGGAAGTCCTTCTGTTTATTAGTATTTTTGATATAAAATCTCCCATAAACAAACAAAAATAACAATAATGCTTCTGCACCCCAACTCTGGCACATAAACTGAAAAGTACTGATCAATAGATACCTTACTAAAAATCTTACACTGTGCTATCTTTCTGACCAGAGAGCATGATAAAATATATTTTATACAGATTATAAAAATAACCATTCAACAAATACGCTTTGTAGATGTAGGAAGCAGTAAGTCCTTATGCTCCCATTGTAGTCATCTTCAGCTCCACTCTCTCAGCAGTATAATATTACCTAATATTTTATTTATTACCTAATATTTTATGACACTGCCTCATTCAAATAGCTATAGACTTAAAGATAATCACCCAGCTGAACTGCTAAATATACCTACTCTGAGATCTCATTGTCAACACTCACAGCACATTCATGTTTCTGTCAGATGCTGACCACAGAGTTGTGAGACATCTGTCTGTTATTATTTCTCTGTTTGTAGGTACTGGTGGGACATGATGGACCATGAGGAGGCTGGGAATTAATCCAGAAGATTAATACACATAGAGTTAGGCATATTTCTGCAGGATCAAGGCAGAAAATGTGACCGATTCACCACTACAGGAATAAATTCTGTAATTAAGTTACCTAACATACCTAAATAGTCCAGTACATCAGAGAAAGCAGCAATAAGGAACCCACAGATGCAAAGTTGTGTGGAAACTACATGGAACTCAGTTTCAGAGCCACATTCCCTTTTATGATGACCTATAGCATTTCAGATGTGTTCTCCTAGCACAGATGCCTTCCTTCATTGAATATTGCTAGAGTTCCACCTCCAATCCATTTGGAAGTCACAGTTTTACCTCCTAAGTATTATAATCTACTTTAATGGTTGTGAACCATAAGCCTGTTATAGAAAATATTTCACATTTGTTTTTATGTCATTTTATTTGTTTTATTATTGCAACTCAATTGCAAGTAAATTGGTAATTTATTAATTCATTCATTCACTTTAAATTAGGAGCTCAAGTACTATGTGAAATGATGGAATACCAAATGTTAGGGAAATAAATGTTTCATAAAGATAATTCAGTCACTGTAGATGTGGAGAAAATCCCTTATATGACCATGTAAATATTACAAATGTTTATTAAGAAGGGTTTAGGACTGCAGGTGGAAGGAAATCAACAGTTAGATTACTAAAACCTTAGGTTGCATTGTAGATTATATTATAATGCAGGTGGTATTTGTATTTTAGCTTACCAGAAGACACATTTATCAACTACATTCTGAATGCAGTTGGTCAAAAATAAACTGATAAAAGACGTTTCAGATCACTTCCAAGATGGTTGTACACTGAGTAACATATTTCAGCTCTCCCAGCGTGAAAAGAGAAACTTGGAAAAGAGAGCCAGTGAATTTGTTATTTTGGGTAAATTTCAGTTACTAGCTAGAAAGTGCACTGTCTGGATGCCAGCAAAAAAGAAATTTAGAGAACCTGAAAGAACATCAACTACAAAAGATGAAGAAAAAGCAATGACTGAGAAGAATTTTGCAGCTGTTCATCAAAAAGCAGTTCAAGCTCTAGCTTTGGTGCAAGACATGACTTCCTGTAATCTAGAGGAAAAATAAGTCAAATGAGCTCAGAGACAATCAAAATAAATGAAACATCAAAAGAGTATATCAACTCAAATAGCAAACGTCTGGAAAAGATGAAAGAAGCTTTAAACAGATATTCAGATGCACTGATCAACAATTAGAGGTCTAAATGAAGGAAAGACTGGCTGAGTATGAGCCTGTTAAAGAAGAGAATTTTCAAAAAAGGTAGAATTATAGGACAGTGGATGTAGGGAAAACCTAAGATTTTGTGCTGTACCAGACACACTGGAAGGAACAGACTACATTAAATTTATGAAAACACAAATAAGCAACTGGACTAGTATTCCACAGCAGAAGTTATTAACAGAAGGTGTACATCATGTGTATGTTCCAGTCTTGACCATGAGAAAGCAGCCAAGATCTAATTTAGTAAACATGCAATCCTACCAGCAGAAAGAGCTGATTCTGACAAACGAAGTATTAAAAGTTGGAGACAGCAGAGTGTTTGTGGAAAAAGATTACTCACTGTACACCAAACAGAAGAGTATTAAATTTATTCCAGCAATCAGGGAATGTCAAGAGGCAGGTATGAGATTCAAACTGATGTATCCAGCTATCTTCAGAATGTTTTTTCCTAGAGGATCAAAGTAAGCTTTTGAAACAGAACATGCTAAGGAGGAAATACAAAAGTTTGTCCAACAAAAAGTGAGCTATCAAATAGATGGGGACTCTGCTTCTTAATCTTCTGATAGTAAAACTCATAGAGAGACTTTATCAGTAAAAACATTTTCCAAAGTTCCAAAGGAAAATGCTTTAGAGACCGAGAAGAGCATAGGAGTTGGCTAGAAGAACCAGAATCACGTTGGAAATGAACCCAAGACTAGTTGGGAGATGGAGATCAACAGGAAGAAAACCAGTAGCTCAAAATATTAATAAATAAATACAGGATTACAAAGTACCGATCACATTTGTGAAATATGTCTGAAAAACAAAAACTGGAAGTATTGATTATTTTTGACTTTGTTTAACTTGTAGGGGACTGAAAAGCATTTGCCCTATTTCAAGTAATTAATGTTTGGAAGAACATTAAAGGGAAGAGAAGAGGAGGGAAAGAGGTAACTGTAAGTAAAACAATTTTTGTGAAACATTTCATGGCATAAACTGCCATGATAAAGTATTTTCAGTTATTTTTGTATGATAATAAGGATACTAAAATAAACAGGTGCCCCTTTTCTTCTTCTTCTTCTACTTTCTTTTTTTAATTTTAATCAATGTAAGCATTGCAATTTAAAAAGAGTAGAAAGCGTGGACAAAAGCATTTTTAAGATAGCAGGCTGTACTCTTGGTTTGTTCAGGTGGGGGCTGGAGTGCAAAAGTAAATAGATCACGATATAAGTACAGATGATATGCTTTTTATTACCTTTGCATAGGGGAATGACTGGATTAAGGCCCTTGGCTTGATCTAACAACATGTTTTAAGTGGAAACAAGTGAACATTAGAACACTGAATGTAGTGAAAATGTTTTCTTTAGCAAATAAATGTTCACAGTGTGATATGAGAAGCTTGTATTTGAAAGTAACTATGTATCTGGTTCTTGTGTTTCTATAGAGACATGCTGATAAGAGGGCAATACTTTTTAAAGGCTAAATATTAATGTTTTCTGAAAACATTCAAGTTGCTTTCTACATCTGGGAAGGGAATAAAGAGAAGACAAAAGCAGCCAGCACTTAGTGTAAGTAGAAGCAAAGGCTTTACCAAGTGTTTTAGCATGGATAACCTTAATTATAGGTCAGTTAAACATTGTGAGTGTAGCTCTCAATCTGGGAGAATTGCTCCAATTAAGAGGGTTAAACTTCATTATTTGAAGGTGTACATTATTTTGAGTATTTGTATTAAGTTAGGTTATGGGGATATACTAGCTGTGTATTTTGGGTGGTTTTCATTAAAACAAAAAGCATTGTAAGATATGACATAGATTCAAAAGGACATGACAAGAAACAACTTTATGAAAAATCAATCTGCCAAAGCTTGTTGTATTTATGCAACACAAGAGCTGAAAATAGACATTAAAAAGCTGTTATACATATATACATAACAGGTGGAAACAATAACTTCATATTGGTAACACTTAACATATTGGCTTGGAGTGTGGGTTTCTCTTGCACACACACACACACACACACACACACATATATATATATATATATATATATATATATATATATATATATATATATATATATATATATAAAACAAAGAAAAGTAATGAATTATATTAAAATGCAGAGTGCAAATAGTTATGCTGCAGGAGACACATCTGGAAATGTGAATTTGATAAACAAAATTTCAGGATGGATATTCAGCAGAATATCTAAGCAAAGAAAAAGGGGAGTACTTATATTAATTGCTGTAACAATGACATAAGAGGGGGGAAGATAATTCTGGTAGATTTGTGCTAGAAAGGGACTGATGGCAAGGGAGGTGGATTACACTGAAATGTGCTCATATGCCAACTAAAACTGCTACGGTGGAGCTTAAAATAATTCTGGAGAAATAATCAGCTCTCTGCAGGAGAATATTACTTATAGATGGGGACTGGGATTTGATTTGCAACAGTTAGGATGTATGGGGGGCTTTGGAGGGAAATATATTAAGAGAGGGTAGATTTCTGAAGCAATTTATAAAAATATTTGGCTTGGAATATGTGATTCAGTAATAGAAACTCAGAGAGAATTTACATATTATCCCCCAAGGTACAACTGGGCTAGGCTAGGCAGAATTATATTTCACAGGAACATGTACATTTTATAGAAAGTTTTGATACACATCCAATAACTATTTTAGATCACTCACCAATAATAACTAATATAAAAAGCAAGGTAATGAAGTAAAAATGAGACACTGGCACTCACCACCTAGCTGTTAAAAGGAGAGGAATTTAAGGAATGGGTACTGGAAATTATTTGGGCATTATTAGGGAAGATAGAAATTCCCTCAGAAGATATAGCTCTGAAGTAGGATAAAATGAAGGTGGAGTTTAAAAATAGGGTAGAACTAAAAAAAAAACAGGTATGGTTAAGAAGCAACAAAAATTATATGGAGGGGCTGACAAAGTCAAAGTCAAAGTAAACTTTATTGTCATTTAGAACTACACAAGTGTAGCCTAAATAAAATGCTGTGCAGCAGCTCAGTTCTTGAGATTACAAAGAAAAGTGAAACAACACATACATGTAGAGGAATAAACATAACTCGCAAATACTACTCAGAGTGGATGCAAAAAAGAGCAGAGACATTTACTAACACTCATATATGAAAAGAATACCCTCCTCTGAGTTAAATTAACTACACTCTTTAAAGTAATACAAAACACACTACTGACTGAATAATGCCCAAGTTATTTGTCTAATATTGCACTTGAGTGGGTTAAATAATACTGACTATGGATATAATAAATAAATATTGCATTACTTGAAATATATGTAAGTATATATTGCATAAATAAATAAAAATTGACTTATTATGTATCCAGACCCCTGGGACTAGTGCCCAAGTTCAGAAGTCTAATCACTGTAGGTAGAAACTGCTATTGAATCTTGTAGGCCTGCAGTGGATTCTGCAATATCTCCTAACCAATGCCAGATGCTTAAACAGTCTATGCACAGGATGCAAGGTGTCCTGTACTATTTTGGTGACTTTTCAGATGCTTCTTGCAGAATAAAGTTGCATTGATGAAAGACTGGAACCTGTTACCTTCTCTGCAACCCTCACCACTCTTTGTAGCACCTTCTTTTCTGTAACTGTGCAGCTTCCAAACCACACTGTGAAGCTACAGGTGAGGAAGCTCTCTATTGCACCTCTATAGAAGGGGAAGAGAATATGAGGAGAAAGCTTAGCTTTTTTCAGCCTTCTTAAAAAGTGAAGGCGTTGGTGCACTTTCTTGACCAGTTGTCTGGTGTTTCCCAACCACGAGAGATCCGCTGGTATGTGTACACCCAGGAATTGTGTATTCTTAACCCTCTCCACACTCTCACCAGTGATTCTGAGACTTAGTGGTTTCTTATCCTTTTCCTGAAGTCAATGATAATCTCTTTGGTCTTGCTTACATTCAGGTCAAGGTTGTTCCCCTTGCACCAACTGATCAGAGATGCCACCTCCTCTCTGTATGCCATTTCATCCTCCTTTGTGATGAGTCCCATGACTGTAGTGTAATCAGCAAACTTGATGATATGGTTGGACTTGTGCTTAGCATAGCAGATGTGGGTCAGGATGATGAATAACAGTGGACTGAGAAAACACCCCTGTGGAACACCAGTGTTAATTGTGATGCACTTTGATGTGTTCTTACCCGAACACACCTCTGTGGACTCTCAATCAGGAAGTCCATGACCCAGTTACAGAGATGTTTACAGATTCCTAAATGTGCCAGTTTTTCTATCAACTGGATTGGTATCACCATATTAAATGCAGATCTGAAGTCTATGAACAGCATCCTCACATGGTTGTCTTTGCCCTCTAAATGCTCAAGGGAGATGTATAATGCTACTGGTATGGCATCAACTGTGAATCGGTTAGCTCTGTATGCAAACTGCAGGGTTAAAGTATTGCAGAATAATAGGAATCTCACACAACAAGAAGACGTGTAACTGCAGGGTGCTAAAAAGAAAATAATGGACTACCTGGACAATATGCATGAATTTAGAAAGATTGCTGTTAAACAACTTTTTTTTTTAAATAACTCCAGATCACAAAAGCTTTTAACACAACAACTCAGGCAAACGAAGGTAGAAATTTTATGAAAATATGCATAAGGCCAAGAAATATGAAAATCAAGAAAAAGCACAAATGGAAATATTTATGGAAGAATTAAATATGCTAAGGTTAGAGGTAGATGAGGCTCAATTATTAACAGTTAGGATAGGAGGAAGTGAGATAAAATTGTGTTGTATAACCAATCTACAGGAAAGTCTCCAGGAATAGATGATATTCATATAGGTTCATAGGTTCATACTAGGCTATCTGCCCTAGGGCATTTACAAGCCTAGCCAGAGTGTGTTTGGCTTTCGCCACCCTTTGAATTGAGTTTACTGTGCCCTTTTTAAGGTTAGTTTACTGTGCCTCTGTCTAGTAGTGACACAGAAGTAATCCCCGGGGTAAACCTACGATCTCCCATCCACTCGTCAGGGCTCTGCCTAACATGTACTGGTATTCTATTCCAGAGCAAAGGGAGCCTCTGGGTTATGAATCTGTCCCTCCAGCATGTCCTATTTATTTCTGTTCTGAGGTTCAAGTCCCTCGAGCGTGTAGCTCTAAGGGATTTGGATTTTCTGAGGTGGAGCATGTCCATTAATTCCGGGTTGGACATAGCTTTATATGTCAGGCATAGATCGCCTCTAAGTAGGCAGTATGCAACTGAGTAGAGCTGGAGTTTCTTTAACCGAGCAGCATATGGCATCTGTTTGAGTCCCTTGATCCTCTTTGTGAGATACATTTGGGGTCTTTCTAGTTGCTGCAGTTGTCGGGTAAGGTACATCCCAAATGGGGCATTGTATTCTATTATGGGCCTGATGAGGGATGAATAAAGGGGCACGATGACCTCTCTTGATCTAGATGTGAATCCTTTCATGATAAGGTGGGCTATATAGAAGGTCTTTCTAACCACTTTGGCAATGTGGTTGTCGAAGGAGCGATTACTATCAACTTGGGTCCCCAGGTCCCTAATTACTTCCTCCGTACTTAATGGGTTACCACCTATGTGGTAATTTGTGGGCACTTTGTTTTTGCCAAAGGGTATGACTATACACTTTTTGGCGTTTAGCTTTAGGCCATGGCTCTGGCACCAGTTATCCGTCTCTGTGAGACCCTTTTGAAGGATGCTCATGTCAGCTGGAGAGTCAATTATGGTGCCCAGTTTGCAGTCATCTGCGAACTTGGTCAGCCACAGTCCTTCTGTGTTAGCCTGTACCTCAGAAAAATATATACCGAACAAGAGAGGTCCCAGGACTGAGCCTTGTGGGATGCCACTTGTAACTGGTTTCGAGTCTGACATGGCTCCAGCAATTCTGACTCTGTGGGTTCTGCCTTTGAGCCAGTTTGCAACCCATCTAGTGACATAGGGGTTTATATTTAAGCTGGATAGCTTATCTATGATGCCCGAGTGGGGTATTGTGTCGAATGCTTTTGCGAGGTCCAGGTAGGCTGTGTGGACTACCTTCCCTTCATCTATGGCCTTGGTGACTGTTTCAAAGAAGTTGACCAGGTTCAAGAGGCAGGATCTGCCCTTAACAAAGCTGAATTGGGTAGGATCTAGTGTCTGTAGGTCCCCAATGTCTTTGTTTATGAGTTCCATGATGATCCTCTCCATAGCTTTGCAGACTAGGCTGGTCAGGCTTATAGGGTGATAGTTTCCGGGGTCCGTAGAGGCACCACCTTTGTGAAGTGGGACCACTGTTGCTGTACACCATTCTTTGGGTACATATCCTGTAGTATGGCTGAGATTGTACAGCAGCTTAACGTGAGGGTTTAGTTCTTCTTGGAGTTCATGTGGGACGCAACCCGGGACACTGTCTGGTCTCATTGATGCTGTGTTTTTTGCTTTGGAGAGGGCGGCTTTCACCTGAGCATCTGAGATGTTAGGGAGGCAGCACTCTGCTGGGACAGATATTTGCTCTTTTGGGAGGGGGGGGGTTGTACTGAACCTGTCTGCCAGGTTGTTGGCAATGTCTGTAGGTTCAGTGTATTTTTTGTCATTTTGGATCAACTCTGAGCATATCTGGGAGTTGCATCCCAGGTTCCTAACATAACTGAAGAAAGCCTTGTGATTATCTTTAGTTTCCTGTGCAATTTTTCTCTCGAAGCTGGCCTTGGAGGATTTTATGAGGAATCTTAGTTTTTTGCTAGTACTGATCAGAGATGCCTTCCCTTTTAGGGATTTTGCTCTATCATGTAGTAGCTTCCTCCTTCTGTTGTACAGCTTATTTATGGCTGGGGTCCACCAGACTGGACGCCTGCCTTTGGAAGATTGGGTCTTGGTTTTGTTTGGGATAGCATGATCCATGCATTCCTGGAGGTGTCCATAGAATGCATTTATATAGGATTCTACAGTTTAGGCCGTAGTTTCCACTTGCCCGGGAGCCTTGAAGGATTCCACCTCAGTTTTGAGAAGTGTGAAGTTTGCTTTTGAGAAGTTTTTCACTGTGGTTCTCTGGGCTGGGGGTGGGGTCGGGATGTGGATATCCAGTGAGATTAATTTATGGTCCGATCTTACCAATGAGGGGTATACCTCTGGTATGGAGCATAGAGTCCCCATGTTGGTGATGATTAGGTCAAGTATGTTTTCCCCTCTTGTGGGAGTGGTGACTAGATGTTCCATAGCATTTGAGTTTATAAATTCTAGGAACCTTTGGAATAGGGTGTTTGGGCTTGAGTAATGCTTCCAGTCTATGTTTGGGTAGTTGAAGTCACCCAATAAAATGGTGTTTGGAGAGATCTTCATATTCTCCAGTGTTCTCAGGAAAGCTGAGTGGGATTCCTGATTTTGAGAGGGTGGTCTGTAACATGCTACAAACTGAAAAGCAGTTTTGCCCACTGTTAGTTGCACATGGATGGTCTCCGATGCTTCGTGCAGCGCCACTAACCTGGAGGTGGGGGTATCTTTGATGAATATGGATACTCCCCCTCCTTTTGTGGATCAGTCTGAGTTTTGGGGCCAAAAAGCATGATATGAGGTATAACCTGGTAGTGCTGGTGTGCTCTCTGGAGCCTTGAACCAGGTTTCTGTCACTGCACAGATATCGATGTTCTCCATACTGAGGAGGGCTTCGAGTGCATGCATCTTGAGGTTTAGACTTCTGGCATTTAGCAGCATTACCCTTAGTTTCTTATTCATTGTGTTGTCTATGGAGGTGGGTTTGTCTTTTTAGCCTTGCCTAAAAAAGGCACTATGGGGGTGGCAAGAGCCTTTGCCAATATCCAAAAGCCCAGTGGTGACAGGTGCAAGCCATCCCTATCGAAGCAACGTGGCTTGTCGAGCATGTCATCCCAGGTTGATAGACACTGGATCCCCTTTGAATGACACCAAAATTTTAGCCAATTGTTAAAATCGATCATTTTGTCTTGATACTGTGGCATCATTCTAGGTGAGGGTAAGATGCTGCTCAAGGTCAGGGTCATACCAGCCTGGGCTACATGATCAGAGAGCTCCTCTATGTCTCTTTTCATGTAGTCGTGGGAGGTACGTCTCAGGTCATTCACACCAGCATGTACAATGACTGAGTCATATTTGTACTTGCTTTGAAGTGACCTGAGCGCTTGTGTTATGTGGCAGATCCTAGCGCCCGACAGGCAGCTCACTGTGACCTTCTCTTTGTTCAGCCTGGTGAGCGGGACGTCAGTGTGTCTGACTATAGAATCATCTATTACAAGTGTATCAGGTGTGTTATTTAGCCTTAAGGGTTGTGACTGCTTGGCACACTGACTTTGTGAGCTATGTGTTGCACGTGTTTTGTTTTGGGGTAGTGTTTACTTAGATGTCTGCTTTGGAGGTCTCTGCTGCTTAGGCAGATTTTTATTTAGAGCCTCCGAGTATGTTTTTATGTTTATGTGTTTGGTTTGCTGTTGTGATAGGACTATGTGAGACTGGATTTGTGATGTGTGAGGTTACCTTCTCCTCCTGACTGGTTGCACCAGTTCTGAGTTGAGAGGGCTCAGCCTCCAGTTTGGCTATATGGTTGCATCTCTCACATATATTTGAACTTGTTGGGAGGAGGAGAGGGTTGTCTGTGTACATGAGACAGTTGTAACATTGCCTCAAGATTCCCAGATTCACCAGCTGGACTGGAGAGGAAATCATTAACTGACCTTTGGACATGCTAGAATAGTATAGGGAACTCCTTTATCACTGAATCAAAAAGGACCAATAGGGGACAAGGTACTCGAAGGGAGTATATGGGGATGTAGTGCTTTTAGTTTACTAGTGCTGAATTGTAAGATTGCTTATATGGGCAAGTGCAGGGCCTTAGATTGAGAATAGGGTGTTTAATTTGAGAGATAGAGCAGTTCTAAGGGAAAAAGTGAAGAGCAGACTTTGTGGAGCCGGGAATAGCTTAAATGCGATTAAGCTGCGCTGCTCGATGCTGCGCTATGCGCACAATCGCACAAAGCCGCGCTAAAGTGGGTTTTTATGCAGGGAACTTTAAAGAGCTAGAAATTGGCCCAAAACGGCCAATAAAATACAAGATTCTTGTGCTGAGGTCACTCCTCCAGGGACAGATAGGCTGCTCAAGGCTCCCCACTCCCACTGGTGAGCAAAGAAATTTCCTTCTATCCAAGTAAGGAAATGGGCAACACAGGAACTATTCAAAAGTCCAGAATACAGCAATGCCTGTATAAGGGACTATTCTAGGTTAGGAAAGGCGGGAAACAAGGATTTTTTTTTTGTTTTTTCTTTTTTTCAGGAAGACAGCAGGAAAAGTACAGTAAATTCAATACACAGGCTAGTGCACTTGAGTGGGCAGCCTCAACAGTTAAAATTCAAACAAACAAACTTTTAAAAGTGCAGATATGAGAAAGACACAGAAACCAGGCTTAAAACAGGTAAAGCAACAGTTTAAACTCACTTTTCAGCAAGGAAAGGCGGTCGCTCAGGTAATAACAGTAAAATATACTTAAATCTTGGAAGCAGTTACTCTTTTCGTTTCTCTGCTGCTAGCACCACTCTGCAGGACCACAAGGAGCTGTTGCTGAGTAAGGATGAAGTTTGGAAGCTATGAGGGAAGAAGATGATAAAAATCTGGAAGGTTTTGTTTAGCAGTATTTTAAAAGGAGGGGAAGCACCAACATCCTGGAAGAAAGCTGTGGTGGCTGTAATACCTAAAGGTGGTAAAGACCCATCATATCCAGCTTCCTATAGGACCATTTCAATTCTAAACTGTGATTATAAAGTGTTTATGTCTATAATGGCTAAAAGAATGACATAGATATTGCCAAAATTGATAGATATGGATCAATGTGGTTTTGTGGAGGGGAGGCAAACATTTGACAACATTAGGTAACAAAAGCAGTTGCATTCCCTGACACAATAAGGATAATTAAGAGGATATATAAGGGATCAGAGGCAAATATTATAGTGTGGGGGATTACTCTCTGATGAGTTCTGTTTGAACAGAGGAACCAGATATGGGTATCATCTTTCCCATTTATTATTTGTGTTATATTTAGAACCATTGGCAAATAAAATAAAGAACTCAGAAATTCAAGGATATAATTGGTATAGTAATCAAGAAAAGTTGGCTTTATTTGCAGATGATATTATTTTGTACCTAATAAAACCAGAAAAGGGCATCTCAGTGTTGTGAAACATTTTGAGACAGTTTCTTATCTTTTCAGAATATAAAATTAATGAAGATAAAACAACGGCTATAGTTGTAAAATATGTACCCATACAAGAATTGGTTCAGCAAAACCCATATTTACAGGGTCATGATAAAATGAAGTACATAGCGGTATGGGTTAAAAAGAATTCTGTTATGGCAGCTAAGGATATGTGAAAAGAGACTAAAAGGTAAAAACTGAGAAGCTGAAAGCTCTTGAATATGGATATGGATACATGCAGTGAAAATGCTTTTAGTCCCTTTAGTTTTATACATAGGTCAGGCATATTTTTATCAATAAGCAGAGAAGTTATGGACAGCAATTAATATAGAGTTGAAGGATTTTATTTGACAGGGAAAGAGGGCAAGATTCAAGTGGGATAATTTTATCCTTCCCATAGAACAAGATGGTTTGGGGTTACTTGATTTGAAGGGATAATTTAAAGCTAAGGCTGCTATATATAGCACAAGAAGAAAGCTATAATTCAACATAGAAAGGGATGATAATGAAATGTGGGGAAGGCTTGAGAGGGATTTTTGATGCAGATCCTTAAGGAGAGTAGCAATAGCCACACAGAATGTTATTACTATTCATGAAGTAGCAGAAAGTATTCTAAGAACTATGCCAACATGAGAATGAAGAAAGGAGATCCTGCCGATAGGGATGACTGCAATTATGGGTACAAAGAATAGGCAAGAGGGGGCAGGAATTTACCAGAGACAACTGGTAAAGGAATCAAGGTATTGGGAGCAAACAACTACAGAGTGATAGGTAATAGAATGGAAGAGGCCAAGAATACATTTGGACTGCAGGCTAAAAACTGCCTTCTTATCAAGGATCGATATCAGAGTATAGGCAAAGAGAAAGGGATAGGAGAATCCTAAGTGACAGACCTGCTCTGGTAGAGTTTTTAGGTGAATCTAGAACAGAAGCTGCTGTTAAAAATGGATAATTAGTTGGACTTATAAAATATTGCATGATAACTATTGGAACCAATCAGAGGAAGTTAAAAAAATGTTGGAATGAGAGATTCAATAAGTCATTTGTAAAGAAGCAATGGCAGAATATATGTATAGCTCCCAAATATGCAACAAAGTCTGGAAGATTTAAGATTTTTGCCTGGGAGTGTTTGCATAGGTATTTTTGTACTCCAAGCAGACTCCAAAGAAATTTTCCTTAGGGAGATTGCAAACGATGGAGTTATAATGGGGAAGAAATAAGTAATTGGGAACATATTTGATTTGTTGGGAGTGTAATGAGCTGGCAGGGTTTAAAAATTCTCTACAGACTACTCTGTCAGAAATACTGGGTGAACAAATTGGTGTAACTAAGGACATTTTTTGAGCTCGGACATAGGACCTGAATTGCCTAGCTATAGTAAGACCTTGCTAAGTTTAATTCTGGTGGCTGCCAAAAAAGCAATTGCTAGAAAATGGAAATCAAAGTGTACACCATCCATATTTGAAATAGTGAATATAGCAACAGAGATAAAAGAACTAGAAGTCGGATGTTTAACAAATGGTAGGAGCAATTTGCATAGAAAAAATGGGAATTGTGGAAACAAGACATGCAGAATATTTTTTTTTGGAGCAGGAATGAGGTTTAAGGGAAGGTGGGAACTGAATGAACTATGTAATGTTGGATTGACAATGACTGTGCAGAAGCTCATCTGTGATGTATAATGTTTGTAATTGGAGCTATGACAATATGGTTTGTTTTCATTTATATGAATGTATGATTGCTTATATCATGGGTGATAATTCAGTAAAGATGATTAATAAAAGACTTTTGAGATGGATGGGGATTTCCTCCTGTTAAGACTTTTGAGATGGATGGGGATTTCCTCCTGTTTACCTCCTACAGCTTTTTTGTTTTTGTAGATAACTTATATGGCTCTAGAGGACACAGAAATAGACTATAAACTCAAAAAAGTTACCAAAACATTTAAATGATTAGGTTCATGGGCATGCAGTCCAGGAGACATATTAAAGAGCCTAACCTAGCCACCCCTGATCACTGTCTGGTTAAGTCACTTGCTCAGAGTCATAAAGCAGGCACATAACCTTAATGCTCTAGGATGAATCCAATCACCTGTGGAGGGGTGATATAACTCGTAACCTTCTGATTTTCTAGCATCAAAGGAAAGTGTGCTACTTGTGGAGTCATTGACTGATGGCTTTCATCTATGTGCAGTTGCCTGAAAGTCTTTGGTTATATGGTTGTTTACAAGCCATGAAAATGCTACTGATGAACAATAAATCACTAATCTACCAGGACATTAAATCATTAATTGTTATTATGGGTAACGGAACTATGAGATGGGTAAAGAAACAACAATACTTTCAGGAAAATAAGTGGCATTTTATTGTTATTGGGCTCAAATGTTACAGGATTAGGGAAAGAACCATTAAGTTAACTTTGAAAACATTACAGCTGTTTTTGTTTATGAAGACTAAGATTTAGTGAAGGGAATTCATTAAATGTCATCCTCAGAACTGCCAAAATTTAAAGTGCAGTTCCAAACAAGTATTACTAACTCCAAAACTGCTGTATATCAAAGTATTCCCTGTTCTTATACATTGATAGGTAAATACTAGGCTACCAGTCTATGGACTATTACAGGTCTAGCTGATATACAGAGGTCAGAATAACACCCTGTACCTTGTATCTGTGAGATAAAGACATTAACTATTAAGCCAACCTCCCCTTCTCTGAGGAACAGCTATCTCGGAGTTAGCATATATAAGTAGTAGGGATGTTGCTAGTATAGACCTTCACATCAGGGGGTGTTGGACTGACCCTCCCTGCCAAAATGCTTTACGAGGATACCACTCTGTTTTACAGTTTCAGAACTTGTAGTATTAACTCATAAATTTCTTGTCATAGAATGGGAAAAAAACTCATGACTAACAATAAAATTAAATGTTTTACTTTTAATGAGATTAACAAGGCAGAGAGTAGCTTTTTTTAAAGCTATAAGCTATTAATAGACTTTAGCCAGAGTTTGAGTCTATCAGTCTCCATTTGACAGCTCAGTCACTCTGAGCAATCAATTTAACCAGTTAGTGCACCTAGATCCCCATTGGAAAGAGGTACAGTTTCCTAGTGGGCTTAAATGGTTAAGTAAAAAAAATAATACATTACCAGGAAAAATGAATTGCAAGGAGGTAAGGAGACTAATTACCAATACATTTGTTGGTTGTTTTATACTAAAAATTTTCCTATAGGCCACCAGGAATTTTTATTTTCTTGAAAGTTCAGCTATTAGGAAAAAGACTACTGCACTCTACATGAAGTGCTTTACTCCGATAAAGACTTTCCAGAATGCTCTAGTATGTAGTTATGCCAGACTTTCCAGGTTTAGGTTAGCACTAAGCCACCTGACCTTGACTTTCAAGTTGAGAAATAGTAATATAAAATATATGTGGCATATTTCTCCATCCACAATTCACTCCACTTTACTGTGGTATAACTGGAGACGTAATGAGATCAGGAAACCCTTTAAAGGGAGGAATTTCTGATCCTCACTAAACTGAAGGCATGCACTGTGCATTTCTTTTGACATTTTTTTTAATATTTTCTTATGAAGCCTTGTGTTTAATGAACATCTAATAAAGTAATACAGAGCAAAAAAAAACCTGTCCATGAGTATCTTCTGCATGGCCATAGTCAAATACTAAATATGCATAACACAATTTTCTTTCATAATCCTTTGTGGCTTCTCAGCAAGAACAGCAATGTGTGGTGCCAATGATTTCTGACTGTTCACAACTACTGAGCTCACATAGTGTGCTGTCCGTCAGTGTGCCAACAAACATACAACATACTAACGGATGGCACACTACGTGAGCATATAGTTGTGGTTATTTGTTTTGTTTGAGCTGCACGTTCACGCACATTTCTTCTTTGGTTATTTCTGACTATTTCTATTGATATTTAGATACTTAAACATTTCCTGATTAATTCATGAATCTATCTTCAAAGATGCATTAAAAATCAGGACTTCTGTGACTAGGTACAATACTACATTTAGCATTCAAGGAATTAGCCATAAATCTATGAGACTGAAACCAAAGCATGTCACCTGACATAGTTTATAAATCAAAAATGTTCCCCTTATCAGGGTGAAAGAAAAGCAATGTCTCATCAGTATGTAAAACAAGTACTGTTCTGCCATAGATAGCTAACAAAATATTCATAAACACTGTGAGTAAAAGAGAGACGATTGAGGGTCCCTTGGGGAACTTCTCATTAAGTACGTCTCCTGACTGATATTACAGCAACTATTTACATGTTTATCTGAATAGCTTCTATCAATTCATTATTCTTTTAGTGATAGTTTGGTAAAGTTCACTTTTAGTAACATTTCTGAAAGGATATGATGACCAAATTTTTGAAAAGCCATTGTAAGGTACCATAGTAACAAGCAGCAACATTTCCTGTTTTGTGTGTGTGCGTGTGGTGCGTGTGTGTGCATGTGCATGTCTGTGTATGTGTGTATGTGTAATGGTGTTATTTAAAAGTCTATGTTCTGTTCAAAAATACTTTTTCCCAAAAAAATGTAAGGAGCATAGGGGATTATATGGTTGGAATGTATTCACAGCAGTCTTAGGTTTAGATGTATGCATTGTATGATAAAACCATATCTCAAACTGAGTATAAATTTATATATTAACAAGTTAAGTTAACTAGTCAGACCCTTTTCAACCAAACTGCAGATCACAGGGTTGAGAATAAATGCCATACATATTTATTCATTTATTTGTTTATTTGACATTTGTTGACCAGGAATGTCTGACTGAGCTTGTGCCCTTTTTCAGCAGAGGCCCGGGGAGAAAAGCTCCACAAAGTATTACATACACCATAAAAATGTTTACAAACAATACAGTATGCATGAAGTAATATAAACATGCATTATAATGCTTGGATCCTCAATTGTAGCATGAGAGTTTAAAGGTGTTATTTACAAAAAAGGCAATAAAACAATATGTTAAAGTTATTCATATATCTCCAATACATAAGGACTTCATTATATAGAGGGGAAGTAATGACAATTAACTCAGAGTTTAAGATGAAAGTACAGAAAGTACTGCATATCAACTCTTAGTTCTTACAGGCAACAGCATGTACATTAGGAATCAGAAGCAGAGAGGAAGCTGACAGAGAGAGCAGGTGATAGAAAAAGTAAAGTATCAAGAGGAAAAAAAGGGGGGGTGGCTATGGGTAAAAGGATATGTGTGTGTGTGTGTGTGTGTGTGTGTGTGTGTGTGTGTGTGTGTGTGTGTGTGTGTGTGTGTGTGTGTGTGTGAGTGTGTGTGTGTATATATATATATATATATATATATATATATATATATATATATATATATATATATATGGGTCTACCTTGCTTTATCGAAGTTTCAAAACTTCAAAACCCATATGGCTGAGACCATATGATCGAAGTTTTGAAACTTTGAACACTTTGAATTGAGACTGCTGTGCACTGCAGAATGGGAGATCTACCACTGTAGTGCAATCTCGGAGTTGGCATATTTAAGTAGCAGGGGATGTGTTGGGTGCAGGGGGGCTTCCCCCCCTGCAAAAACATAAAGGTGAAGTTTTTGTTTAGGTTTAGTGTTTTTGTTGTAGTTTTGAAGCTTCAAAACTTTGATCATATAGTCTCGGCCGTATGGGTTTCAAAGGTTTGAAATTTCGATAAAACAACATAGACCCATCTATATATGTGTGTGTGTGTGTGTGTGTGTGTGTGTGTGTGTGTGTGTGTGTGTGTGTGTGTGTGTGTGTGGACAGTTTAAACTAGCCAATCAACCAGCATATTTTTGGGATGTGGGAAGAAATTGGAGTGCTCAGAGGAGAAAATTCATGCAGTGACAGGGCAAACTTTTAAACTCTGCAGAAACCATGACAAGAAGTCAGGGTCGAATCCCCCTATCGTGGTTATGTGGGGCAGACATCTTAATCGCCAGAGACACTTTGCTGTCTGTAACATCATGTCATATATAAGATTAGTGAGATCTTAGAATATATCACCTTTAAAGAGAGAGAATAAAAGTATGGCTGTATTTAACAAACTGTTATGATTTACTATAAATTGTTGTGAGGCATGATGAAGTCTTTGTTATGATTCTCTAAGATCTGCATTAACAATACATAGGTTCATAGGTAGGTACTAGGCTATTGGCCCTAGGGCCTATATAAGCCTAGCCAAAAACTGTACCCTGGCTTTCGCCACCCAAGAAAATTATTTTCCTGTGCCCCTGTCGAGCAGAGCCACAGAAGTGATCCCTGGGGTGAATTTCCCATTTCCCATCCAATCATCAAGATTTTTCTTGAAGAGTGCTAATGAGGAGCTCTGTTTGACATAGATAGGTAGTCTGTTCCAGAGTATGGGAGGTCTCTGGGACAGGAATCTATCCCTCCAGCATGTTCTGTTTATTGTGGTGACAAGGTTTAGGTCCCTAGAGTGTGTAGCTCGGAGGGATTGGGATTTCTTTAAGAGGAGCATGTCCAACAGCTCTGGGTTTGACATAGCTTTGAATGTTAGGCAGAGGTCACCCCTGAGTAGGCGATATGCAATGGAGTAAAGCTGTAGTTTTTTGAGACGGTCTGCGTAGGGCATCTGTTTGAGGCCAGTAATCCTCTTTGTGAGGTATTTCTGTGGTCTTTCCAGTTGTTGTAGATGTCTTATGAGGTACATATCAAAAGGGGCATTGTACTCTATAATGGGTCTAATGAGTGATGAGTAGAGGGGAACAATGACCTCTTTTTTTCTGGATGAGAATCCTTTTGTGATGAGATGAGCCACGTAGAAGGATTTCCAGACCACTGTGGCGATGTGATTATCAAAGGAGAGACTATTGTCCACCTGTGTCCCAAGGTCTCTTATCACATTTTCAGCATTAAGTAGACTACCATCTATGTGGTAGTTCATGGGTACAGAGTTTTTACCAAAGGGGATGACAATACACTTTTTGGTATTGAGCTTCAGGCAATGGCTTTGACACCAGGTATCTATCTCAGTGAGGCCCTTTTGTAGTTTGTCCACATCGTTAGGAGTTTCGATTATGGCTCCTAGTTTGCAGTCATCTGCAAACTTTGTTAGCCAAAGACCTTCTGTGTTAGCCTGCACTTCAGAGAAGTAGATACCAAACAGGAGAGGAACCAGGACTGTACCCTGTGGTACTCCACTTGTCACTGGTCTGAAGTCGGATTTGGAATCCGCTACTTTCACAGTGTGGGTTCTGTCCGTGAGCCAGTTGGCAACCCATCTTGTGACATAGGGATTTATACCTAGTTTAGTGAGCTTATCTATAATTCCAGAGTGGGGGATGGTGTCGAAAGCCTTGGCGAGATCTAGATAAGCTGTGTGAACCATTTTACCCTCATCTATGGCTTTGGTGACTGCTTCAAAGAAGTCAATCAGGTTTAGGAGACATGATCTGCCTTTTACAAATCCAAACTGGGTAGGGTCCAGAGTTTGGAGATTACCAATGTCTTTGTTTATGTGTTCCACGATGATACGTTCCATGGCCTTGCAGACCAGGCTTGTCAGGCTAATGGGGTGGTAGTTCCCGGGGTCTGTCGTGGCTCAGCCTTTGAGGAGTGGGATAACCGTTGCGGTGCGCCATTCAGTGGGTACAAAGCCTGAGGTGAGGCTATGATTGAACATGGTACTTAGGTAGGGTGCCAGTTCATTCTGTAGTTGATGTAGAATGCAGCCTGGGATATTGTCAGGTTCCATGGATGCTGTGTTCTTGGCTTTGGAGAGTGTGTTTTTTACCTGTGCAGCCATGATTATAGGAACTTTGCATTCTTCCAGTATACAGATGGGCCCTCTAGGGGGTGAGAGGGGGTGGGGGAGTTAGCACTGAACCTGTCTGCTAGGATGTTGGCAATATCAGTTGGTTCTGTATATTTAGCGCCATTGCGCTGTAACTCAGAGCAGATCTGAGTGTTCCCATTAAGATTCTTGACATAGCTATAGAATGCTTTGTGGTTGTCTTTAGAGTCAGTGGCAATTTTGTTTTCGTAACTAGCTTTGGAGGATTTTATGAGGGATCTCAGCTTCTTACTGAGGTTGACCAGGGAGTTCCTCCAATCATGGGATTTTACTCTTTTTTGCAACAGTTTCTTTCTTCTGTTGTAGAGTTTGTTTATGGAGAGGACCACCAGATTGGCTTCCTTTTTTTGGAGGATAACATCTTGGTTCTATTAGGGATAGCATGATCCATGCACTCGTGTAAGTGCTTATAAAGTGCATTTGTGTAGGATTCAGCAGTCATACCTCTATTGTCCATCTGCATGGGTGTCGTGAAGTTTGCCACTTCTGTCTTAAGAAGTGTGAAGTTGGCTTTGGAGAAGATTTTTACGATGGCTTCCCTAATTGGGGGTGGGGGTGGGATGTGGATGTCTAGGCTGATTAGCTTGTGGTCGGATCTGACCAGCGAGGAATTGACCTCTGGTGTGGAACACCGGTTTCCCATGTTGGTAATGACCAGGTCTAGGATATTGCTGCCCCTGGTGGGGGTGTGAATAAGTTGATCCAAGGCGTTGGAATTTATGAATTCTAGAAAACGTTGAGCAAAAGAGTTGGTACATGAGTAGTTTTCCCAGTTAATGGTGGGGTAGTTGAAATCGCCCATTATTAGGGTGTTGAGTTGTACCCTAATACTTTCCAGTGTATCAAGAAATGAGGAGTGGGAATCCTGGGGCATGGTGCGGGGTCTATAGCAAGCTACAATTTGGATTGCGGTCTTGCCCAGAGTTAGTTGCACTTGGATAATCTCGGATGCATTATGCTGTGCAACTAGCCTGGAGGTGTGGATATCCTTAATGAATATGGACACGCCTCCGCCTTTAGTGCTTCGTTCTGGGTTAGGTGGCCGAAAGGTGTGGTATGAATTGTAGCCTGGTAATGCAGGGGTGCTCTCTGGAGCTTTGAACCAGGTCTCTGTCACTGCACAGATGTCAATGTTCTCCATTTTAAGGAGTGCCTCGAGTAAGTGCATTTTGAGGTTTAGACTTCTAGCATTGAGTAGCATTACCCTCAGATTTTGCTTGCTTGTACCTGTTACGGTGGTGAATTTGTCATTTGTACCTTGCCTAAAAAAGGCACTCTAGGGGTGGCAAAAGCCTTAGCATATTGGTCAACAAGGCAGAGCATGAAGTTTCCATGGTTCAGAACATGGCAAAATGTATGATAAGTGGTATGTAGCTCCATATGAACTACTGAATAATTATTCAAGGGGTTTTAGGAACTGAGCTACATTTTTGACATTTATTTAGTTGCTGCAAGTGTCATAAATTAATTTACAGCTCCTATGGTAATGATATGAATAGTTCAAGTACTACCTATCAGAAAATATATTTCCTTTTCAAACCTACAAGACAATGAAGAAAACAAAGCACACAAGTTTTACCAAACCCAAGTATTTCTGTTTTACCCTTTCATGTTACAATCTCATTATTAATTATTTATTTATTTATTTATTTATTTATGTATTTTTATTTATTTAAATTTGTTGACCGGGAGTGTCCGACTGGACATAGGTCCATTTTCAGCGGAGGCCCGGGGAGAAAAGCTCCACAGTAAAATAAACAGACAGTAGTTACATTGGATTACATAGCGATTAACAATTTAACATAGCAATTACTTACGACATATTTACAGATGAAGAACATAGTACATCAGTAGACAACTAGAATCTTTATCTGTGAAGTACATAACAGACATTAACAAATGTTACAATGAGAAGTTCCTGCTGTATAATAAGTACTAGGCTTATGAGCATCTGAGCTTGCTATAATCAAGGTAGTTAGTGGAGTGGAAAGAAAGGTAGTGGTTGGATGGGGTGGATGATATTAGAGTGGGAGTTGCAAGGGCATAGCTAGCATGTTTTTAGGTGTATAAAATAATTAATTATGTAATTAGGTGGGTAATAATAATTAATTATGTAATTAGTAAGCAGTGCAATCCTCACATCCAAGTTACAATAGCCTTTCTCCATGCAGAAAACATTTATTTTAGTATTTGTCCTGCTTCATAGTCCTGTGATTGTAACTGAGTAAATATGGGGGGAAAAAATTACTTTTTCCATGACTGCCTACATCATTTTAGCTAGTACATAAGCTGCTCTGCCTCAGCTTTACACTTGCTGAACAAACACTGCCAGACATGTAAATGTCATGCCATATATGAAAGTAATATACATCTACTCACTTCTGATATTAACTATAAGCTTTACCACTCAGTCCTGAACCAGGATATCAGCACCTGAGTTGTTACGTCTGCTACCTGATGAATGTGTTGGAGCTAAGACAGCTTTCATGCTTGTATGGTGCCACAAGGAAGATTCCATTGTAGCGCTACTGACCCTGCCAATGGCCCTGACTTTCTCAGCTTCTTTTATACTGATGGCATTCAGTATTTTATCTAGGCATGGGGTATTCTGTATGAAAGCAAGCACTGTTAATCAGAATAGCCATTTCATTCAGAATATGATGCAAGACATGCAGTTGTACAGATCTGTTGGGGTAAATATGGAGGACAGAGTATGTCTCTAAACAACAACAGCTATCAAAGATCATCAAAAATTGTGACGAGAATGTAATTTTCATATCTTCCCAGGATAAGGCTTTTACCATTCTGTCCTTGACTTTGAATGGCTGACAAGATTAGAGGAAAACAAAGAAATGAAAGGAGATGGGAAATAGGGAATTACCAAAGAAAGAAATCCATTAAAGCCTGCCTGCCTGTTTTCAAGAGACATCTGGACATCAAGAACATAGGTTTGAACAAAGGTACCTCAGGGTTCAGTCCCTGGGCCAGTCCTCTTTGGCATTTACTTCTCAGAGGTCAGTGCTATTGCAAAGTTTTTTTTCTGAGCTCTGATAAATAATCAGAGTATAGTAGCAGAGATAAAACAACTGGAATTGAGATCTTTAGAAAAGGTTAGCAAACTACATAGGAAAAGAATGGGAATGTGGGAACAATACATACAGGGAAGGAATGTGGTTTAAAAGAAGGCAGGACTTAAATGAGCTATATAATTTTTGACTGAAAATTATTGGGTAAATTATAAGTGATGTATAATGTACAACTGGGAGTGTGTCAGTATGGTTCTTGATGTAAAATGCTTGCAACTAGGACTGTGTCAGTGCGGTTTGTTCTCATTTATATAAATGTATGATTGCTTATGTCTTAAGTGATAGTTTAATAAAAATGTTTCTTGTTTAAAAAAAGGGGCAGGAATTGAATAACTTATATAAAGTTGCTTAGGTTATATGATATACAGCAATATATGTGAAGTATAATGTTTGTTAATGTGTTTATACAGTTTGATTACTTTTGTATAAATGTAAACTTGCTTATGCCATAAGTGATAATTCAATAAAGGTGTGTTAAAAAAAAGCTAATGCTAAGGGTTTGTAGCTGACTAAGTTTGCAAATGGCTGCAAACTTGCTGACATCGTAACCTCCACAAAGGACACCAAGATCCTTCAAGAGGGTCTGACCCACAGAAATAGCTGGTGTGAAAACCATGGACTAAAACTAAATGCCAAGAAGTGTATAATTGTATCCTTCAGGAAGAATGACTCCCCTTGTAACTATTACATTAACAACAACCCCCCTGAAAATCAATCCCATAATTAGGAATCTGAGAACATATGTTGACAATGAAATGTCTTTTGATCACCACATGTCTACTGTTGTAAGGATGTTCTTTTTCATTGCACAGCTTATATCTAAAGGTATTATGGCCAGATCCAGAGATGTAATCACTCCACTATACTCAGCACTCATTAGGCCAATCATTGAGTATAATGCCCCTTTCAGTATGTACATGTTCAAACACTTTTCACAACTAGAATATCCACATCAATTTCTCACTAGAAAAAATAAGGGCCTCAGTCATAAAAAACAATTTAGAATATCTCAAAGCCTTGCCCCTCTTCTCATTACCTTACAAGCTACTGAAAGACAACTACTGTCTTGTGTATAGCAACAGATCCTGTTCTGACTGATATAAGTCAAATAGTATCATAAACACCCATTCAAGGGATTTCAATCTCTTTTGCAAAATAAATAGAACATGCTAGAGGGTGAGATTTGTATCACAAAGAATATTATTTCTATGGAGCTGTAGATCAGAGAGACGTATATGTGCTGTATCTTTAAGTAGCACATCAAAGACTGAGTGTGCATGTATAAATGTTAACCATGTGCCATTCCTAGTGCCATTTTTGAGAGTGCAGCCAGAGAGTAAGCATGTATGATTACAGCAGTTAGTGTGTATATAGGTTACTTAAGCTAAAGTCAGTAAACTTCTATCATGATGTGTTTGTATAAAATAAAGCTGCTTGAACAGAACCCATGAAGACTCTTCTATTGTGTTCAAAGTAGGAGAGCAACATGGTGTCAGAAGTGGGATAGAACAGAATAAGATTCAGAGCCATGAGGTGCAGAGATGACCGTAAAGGTAAACTAAAAGAAACAAGCATGAAAAAAGAGCCAGAGAAGTAGCAAAAGTAATGAGAATATGCACAAACTACTTATTTCATTTGAGTGCAAAGTGCAACTATTTTGTGAAGTGCAGTCAAAGTATACCCATTTTGGAAGGTTTCCTGTGCTGAATGTGTCTATTTGCAAAGTGCCACCATTATAGAGTGTTCCTTGCACTTTAGAGAATTGCCTATAAAGGTACCACCATTTGGGAAAGTTTCAGTGTGTTGTGCACTGTTTATTCGCAAAGTGCCATCACTTTGAAATGTTATTGACTCTGAGCTTCTCCTGCCCAGTTCTTTCGCATTGTGCAGTTATTTGAAGTGTTTCTTAAAATGATGATAAATTACTTTAGCAATACAATAATTTCAAAAGCATTACAGCACCCTAGAAACTTATTTCACCAAGTCCAGTTACACAGAGGCTTAGATTGTGTAGTTATTTGACATGTTTTTTACACTAAGAGGTGATTTCATGCAATCCAGTAATTTCAAGAGTATTACAGTGCCTGAGAGATTTATTTCATAAGTTCAAGTTATACAGAGACTCATTGTGCTATTGAGCAACGTTACTTCTACTGGTATAAATTTCTGGCATATGTGTATGTGTTCACACTTATGTGCAAAACATTTCACTGGTATGTGTTAATATTGCAAATGGATTTTGAAAGCTCTTACCTCTTGTATTTGATCAGAATATTGCAGATAATTGGAGAATATTTGAGCAAGAGTACAATATGTTTATACAATCAGCTTATTCAGATAAAGATGCATGCACCAAGGCATTCATTTTGCCAAGCTTAGCTGGGTTAGAGGCCATAAAGGGAGAGCCTTCATTTGTGTATGCACCAGCAGTGTATGAAGGAGCAGGTGAAAGCTGTTATATTATTGTACAGGCTGAGTCAAGGGAAGACCCCAAGTGTTTGAAGTGCAAGTTCAAAGAAATGTGTAACCCCCAGACAAATATTACACTGGAGAGGCACTTGATTTACACAAGAGAAACTTTTGCAGCTTATATAACTGATTTGAGAAACAAGACTAAAACGTGTCAGTTTGGTGACTTAAAAGATGAGTTAATAAAGGACAAGTTCATATGTGGTATTAATAGTGCTGCTGTTTGAAAGATCTGGCTTTGTGATAGTGATTTAATGGTGAGTAAAGCCATAGAGATATTCCAGATCCATGAAGTGACAGAAAAGCAAGTATGCTTGCAAGTGACTAGAGCATGTTTTCAGTAGGCTCCAGAGCAAATGGAGACAGCACGCAGCACTTGGCAAACAAAAACAGGACTGCTAAGCATATGGCAGCCACAACAACTACATAGTTTTCCAGTAAGTTCTAAGACCAGTTAAGTTACAGGAGCACATTCCTCAGTGCAGTACAAGCATGACTTAACAAAACCCAAGTCCAGCTTTATTGTTAATTGTCGCAATTGTGGTACAAATTATGAGCCTAAAAGAGAGAAATACTTAGCATTTGGTCAGCAATGTCACAAATGTAACAAATGGAACCATTTCCAAAAAGTTTGCAAGTCAGGTAAACCACGCAGAGTTGTAAAGAAAGGTCACACAAAAAAGCAAATTGGTCAAGTAGAGATGGAGCAGTCAGCTTTCTATGTGGATGGTGTATCAGTAATTGGTAAAAGAGTTGATGCAGTGAATTTATTGGCAAAGAGCAAAGTGTTCTGTACTGTCTGGGTCAATGGTAAATCCACAGGGCTTAAAGGAGACACAGGTTCAAAGTGAAATGTTATATCAGCAGACACATTAGTGAGAACTAGTGAGCAACTCACTGTGGCCAGTAGTGTGAAACCTGTTGCTTATGGAGGTGAAGAGATTCAAACCAAAGGCTCAGTGATGCTTTCATATTATTTGGCCAAGAACTGTTATAACTTATTCTATGTAGTCAGAAGTTACAGAACCAGCTGAATGGGTATCGTCGATGGTAGCAGCTCGTAAAAAAGGCTCAGATGAAAGCAGAATATGCATTGACCCAAGAGATTTGAACAAAGCATTGAAAATACCATATCATACAATGTGCACAGTAAAAGAAGTCACAGCCTAATACCAAATGCCACTGTTTTTCAGTCTTGGATGCAAAGAGATCATTTTGGTAAATGATGCTTGATCGCAAATCCTCATTACTAACCACTTTTGGTGCTCCATTTGGCAGATAAAGATTTCTAAGGATGCTATTTGGAATAAATTCTACAAGTGAAGTCTTTTAGCGTGCAATGGAGCAAATTTTTTCGGGTTATCCTTATGCCGTAATAGTCGATTATTTATTAGCTGGAGGCAATGGTGAACAGAGCATGATAGAAACCTAAAGAAAGTTCTAGACGGATCACGTGAAGTGAACTTGAAGCTCAATCCTCTGAAGTGCAAATTCACACTCCCAGAAGTTACATATGTAGGTCATTTGTTTACCAGTACTGGCTTGAAACCAGACCCAACCAAGCAAGCAGCCATTCTTGAGATGTCAGCACCAATGGTCAAGCTGTACAATGTTTCTTAGGCATGGTCAACTATTTACACAAGTTTATCCCAGACTTCAGTGAGTTGACAGCACCTTTAAGAGAGCTAACGTGCAAAAATGTTGTATAGTCATGGTTAGCACAGCACCAGAAGGTGTTTGAATAGCTCAAGCAGAAAATTGCCACCCCACCTACATTAAGATTCTATGATGTGAACAAACCAGTTACTCTTTCCTGCGATGCTTCAAACGTTGGTCTAGGTGCAATTATACTTCAAGAGGGCAGACCAGTAGCCTATGCATCTAGAACACTTACCCAAACTAAGATGCAGTATGCTCAAATTAAGAAAGAACTTTTGGCAATAGTACTTGCATTTCCACGTTTCATAATTATATTTCTGGTTGAGCTATTCAGATTGAAACTGACCACCATCTTCTAGTTACTATTCTAAAGAAGCCTATGCATAAAGCTCCCACAACATTACAAAGAATGATGCTCAAATTGCAAAAGTACAATTTCAAAATGGTCTATATGACAGGCAAACTACTCTATCTGGCTGATACCATATCCAGATTGTCCAGGAATACAACTGAACAGCTTGACGGAGAGAATTTTGAATTTGACGTGATGGCAGTGCATAATTTTTCTACCACTAAGCTTGATGAGTTGAGAGATCACACTAAGAATGATCCAATTTTGCAAAAGCACAATCACTACCTTAATTTTGGATGGCCATCAAAGCAATCTAGTGCACCACCAGAAGTGCAAACCTACAGAGATGAAATGTTGATGGAAGATGGCATTATTTTCAAAAGTACTAAAATTGTTGTTCCTGTTTCATTACAACATGAATATATCCAGATTTTGCATCGTGGTCACCCAAGTTCCACTTCCACTAAGAGGTGAGCAAGAGAATTAGTATTTTGGCCTTCATTACTAAAAGACATTGATAAAGTACTTTCTTCTTGTTCAGTATGCAATACTACTAGATCGCACTTGCAAAGAAAACCACTTCAGCTACATCCAGTTCCTGAACTATCTTGGTCAACAGTAGCCACTGATGTCTTCAGGTGGAACAATCAATGCTACTTGGTATTGGTAGACTCTTATCTGAATTGGTTTGAGATTGATCTACTACCTAATCCAACATCTATCACTGTTATTACTAAGCTAAAGAGTTATTTCTCAGTCCATGGTAGTCCGCACAAAGTTATTTCTGACAATGGTACTCAATTTACTAGCCAGTAGTTTCAGAAATTTACAAGAGAATGGGACTTTCTACACATTACCAGCAGTGCTGAGTATTCTCAGTTGAATGGCCTAGCTGAGCGAGATGTGCAGAGTGAAAGGTCAAGACATGACAATTCAGATATTTTCTTAAATCTCCTTAACCTTAGGAACATACTATATGATGTTCTCAGATCTCCAGCTCAACGACTTCTTTCCAGTCAAACAAGAACTATGCTACCTATTGCTACCAATCTACTAAAGCCTAAAGCCAAGAATAATAAGACCATCAAGGCTCAATTATTTAAGAGGCGTTCTATCCAGACGTCATTGTACGACAATTCGAGCAAACCTCTTTCTCCTTTAAGGGAAGGAGAAATGGTCAGACTTCAAACAGAAAAAGGTTTCAGCCATATAGGACAAGTTATTGGCAAATGTCCTGATCCAAGATCCTACCTTATGAACTTGGAAGGTACACAGTACAAGCGAAACTGTAAACATCTGTTACCTGTACCAGAATCATCATCACAACATTGTTATAGTGACTTAGACTCTAACTCTCAGAGTGAACCAAATGTTGTTTCCATCCTAGAGGATGTTCCTACCTCTGAGTCCATTCCTGAAAATGTTCCAAGTAAATCAGAGATCGAACATTTTTCAGAGGCAGTTCCAATAGTTAAGCCCAAATCCCAATTTTATGTCACACGTTATGGATGAGTATCTAAGCCCAGTATAAAATATGTAGCAACATGGACTTAACTGTGTATATGTGTATTATATCTTGTATAAATGCATGACTAATAATTGTCTGCATGCCAAAAAAGTTTCATAACATTGCATGTTTTGTTTTCAAGAGGGAGGATGTAGATCAGAGAGCACGTGCTGTGTGCTGTATCTTTAAGAAACACATCAAAGACTGAGTGTGCATGTATAAATGTTAAGCACTTGCTATTCCTAGTGCCATTTTGAGAGTGCAGCCAGAGAGTAAGCATGTATGATTACATCAGTTAGTCTGTATACAAGTTTCTTAAGTTAAAGTCAGAAAACTTCTATCGTGATGTGTTTGTATAAAATAAAGCTGCTTGAATAGAACCCACGAAGACTCTTTTATTGTGTTCAAAGTAGGAGAGTGACAGGAGCCATCTTCCACTCCAAATAAAGCAAAGTACTTCTCTCACTCTACACAAATGTAATTTGGACACATAGGTGAATAACCACATATTCACACCCAGTTTAGCACTCCTTTCCCTCATGAATTGGAGAAGCATGTACATGTTCTGACATAGCCTTCTTCAGCCCATCTCCAGGTTATGTGCATGCGATATACAAGGTCTAAAAATCTACCAATAGAATGCAAGAATAGGCTTCCTAAGATCCTCAGAGATCACTAAACTGGGAAGTACCTGTGAACCTATGTAAAGGTTTTCTGAGAAAGCTCAGTTGAAAAAGTCTCTGCCATACAGCAGACTTTTGTAATTACAGACACTAGAGATTAATATTTTTATATAAGGCTAAAATAAAACATTTCAAGGTTTTCCTGAGAAAGCAAAATTAAAAAGCATTTCCAAAGAATAAACTACTATGTGGGAAAGGAAAATTTCTTTGTTTGTATTCCTTGCATTGTTTCCTTGTTTGATTTCAGTGTGTTTTTATCACAATGTGTTATTCAAAGTGCTTCCCCTTTGCATATTAAAAGTTAGGATGGAAAATATTGTAAATCTTAGTGAGCCTTAGGAATTAGGAGAATTATTACCTGTGAACTGAGGGAGGAGCTAGAGACTTAGCATTCTTATTTAAGGGAAAATGAAAAAATGTCAGGATTTTCCACAGAGAGGTCATTGCCCTAGAATAGATATCTGTTTTGGGAAAGCACACTGGCTCTCTAACTGTCTGCACCTTATTTTAATTTGACCACAAATTCCATCCCAATCTTCTTCTATTGTCTCTTGTTAATAAACACAAAAGTATAATTTTGTAGACATTCTCCTTAAATTAATTAAATTAATTGTATCTTCTCATTGTGTTCCATAGACTCAGATATTTGTTTACCCACAAATAACTTACCAAGTGTCCTTAGACAAAATCTCCATCAAAACTGATCTCTCTGTTATAACTAATCTAATTATACATTGCATGTCCTTAACCATCACTGCTTTGCAGAAAATTTTGACCTATATTGTGCATACATTCTATTTGCCATTATCTATGTTATTAATTGACCTAAAAAAAACAGGGCCTGTCACCAAGGAGTCAAAGCTGCTTTGGTCTCTTCCTTAGCCAGCATGTTACCATGATTTTCTGAGGCAGCGTAGCAACTGTCTCACATTTACTGACAACCCACTTCTAACATATAGTGATTCCACAGCTACACTTAGCTAAACTGGAGACCAGTCTCTCTGTCCCACTTACAGTCAGTAAACAGTACACAATATCACTCATTATCACAACACCACAAAGTCAAGTGTATATATCATGAAGTAGTAAAGAAATCCTTGCCTAAGCCTCTTAGGCTTTCTAGACATCCCACTAGCTTATCACTGTCACGTAGCCAAAAATAGTAACCCCACATCCACACTTACTGTTACTGAGACTCATCTGTACTGCAGACTTGTACTGTTAAAATTCCATAAGCGTACAGCACATCCCACAGATTTAGGTTCATAGTTGATTACTAGGCTAATGGCCCTAGGAGGCCTTTTTTAAGTCTAACCATGTTTTGTTTTCTTGTTTGATTGCATTTGTAAATGACAGGATAAATTACCCAGGGGCAACTAGCTGGAGCTTAGGTGGCAAAGCATTTATAAGCTGCTTCTGTCCAACAGGGGCATAGTTACCATTTCAGAGGTAAATTTCTGATTTCTGCAGCCACTGGTCCAGGTTGCATTTGAATAGGGTCAGGGACAAACTCTGCTTCACACAGATGGGAAGCCTGTTCCAGAGTAGGGATAGTCTCTGAGACATGTACCTGTCCTTCCAGCATGTTCTATTTATGTTGCAAATAAGGTTCAGTTCCTTCACTCGGGTATTTCTACTGCTGCTTGTGGATCTGTAGCAAGTCCATCAGTACTGGATCAGATGATGCTTTGTAAGACAGCCACAGATCATATCTCTGCAATCTGTAGGAGACTGACTATAAAGATAAGGCTTTGAGGTGGTCTGCATATTCCATGTGGTTGATACCTTGTTTATTTATTTATTTATTTTTTTTGAGAATAACCTCCGTGGGTGTGCCAGTTCTAACATAAGCCTGATCAGTTACATACAGAAAGAATCTTTGTATTCACTGATTGGAATAATGAGAGTAAGTACAGTGGGACAATGACATCCCTGGACATGAAGCCCATACCCTTGCTTATAAAATGTGCAATATAGAAGATGATATTATACATTTTTTTAGCATTCAGTTTTAGACCATGTTTCTGGCACCAGTTATTACTTTGCAACAAGCCGTGTTGGAGGATATTAGTGTCTTTGGGAGATTTCTATGACTGAACCAAGCTTGAAGTCATTCACAAACTTGGTCAACCACAGTCTTTTGACATTAGCTTTGACTTCTGAAAAGTAGATGCCAAACATGAGCAGTCCATGTATCAACCTCTGAGGGACTTCACTAATAACTATCCATTTTGTGGAGGTAGAGTCCCTTATCCTGACTACCTGTATCTTATGTGCGAGCAATTTCACTATCCAATGGGTGACACAGGGATTTACTCCTAGTTTTTTTAGTTTAACAACAGTGCCCAAATGGGGAATAGTGTTGATTGCTTTGACCAGTCCAAGATAGGCAGTATGTACCATTTTGTCCATGCCCATAACTTTGTTGACTTTCCCGGAAAGGTCACCAGTTTGAGTTGGCACAATCTGCCTTAAATGAAACCAAACTGTGTTGTGTCCGCAGGTTTCCTGTGTCCTTATTAGTAAGGGACTTTGCCTCTCATTTTGAAGTAAACATGGATGTGAACCTAGTGTGCAGCTTCCTGGAATTGGTCCTGGAGAGCAATGTGTTCCTCTATGGTAAGAGCTACTATTGGCAGAAATGGGGGGTAGCCATGGGCACCCCCTGTGCAAACAGCTATGCCAATATAGTCCTAGCTGAATGGGAAAGGCAATGTGAAATGGATACGAAAAATGAATGGAAGGAATGCATCATCTTTTACAATAGATTTGTGGATGATGTTATATTCCTATGGAAGGGCAGTATGCAACGCCTAAATGATTTTGTCAACTATTTAACAAGTATGACTAGCTTTCTAAGATTCAAAGTGAAAACATCAGCAAATGAGATTGAGTTCTTAGACGTGAGAATTTCAATGAATAAAAGCAAAGGAATCGGCACCACTATATTCAGGAAACCAAACTGGAGGAACCATATGCTATACTACAATAGCATGCACCCGAGACATGTTTTTCAGAATATTGTTGAAAATCAAGTGACCAGGATATCCAAGCTCTGTACTGACAATGATGATTTTCTGCATGAACAAGACAAACTATTACAGAATTTTGCTTCAAGAGGCTATAATGAAAAACAATTAGTCATGAGTAAAGGCAAAGTAATGTCCATTCGATACAACAAAGGGCAACTGTACCACTCGAAATGGAAGCAGAGTGATGTGAAGAAAGGTGGGAACAGCAACAGTCTCAGATGCATGAAGACCTACAGCACTGACTCCTTTGATGTCCGTGAAACCATCAAGAAATTTTGGCCAGTCTTAACTGCTGACAATAAAATTAAGAGAATTGTAGGGGAAGCACCTAAGTTTGGTTATAAAAACAAGAAGAACTTAAAGGATTTATTGTGCAACTATGATGGAATACCTAACAAGCAGAGTACAGAAGGAAGAAATAGGTTAGGAACTTGGAAATGTGGCTTTTGCAAAGCTTGCAGCCACATTAAATGTTCCAACAGTTTTGTTCATCCGGTAACTAACAAATGCTATAAGTACTCTGGTTTTGCTAACTGCAACACCAAGAATCTTATATACGTTGGCACTTGTAATTTGTGCCAAGCCTATTATGTAGGAAAGACCAATAGAAAGTTTAAGGAACGGATCCTTCGCCACCTGTTAGACATCAAGAATAAAGTGATAACCAATGCCCTATATGGACATGTGTATGAAAATCCAGGGCATTCATTTAGCTTTATGGTTATCTCAAATGTGACTACTAACCTTCGTGGAGGAGACATTGTCAACAAAACTGAAAAGGATGAAAGCAAATCGATCATGAACCTCAGAGCTAATTTATTTCCAGGGCTCAACAGAGTAGTTCCTATTAAACCTATTTTGAAAGGGAAAAGCCTAATTAAGAAATGAAATGGAGGCTTAAGGAAGGCGTGCATCTGATTGCTGTATGTGATTGGTTGAGCAATTAAGGATCTTTATTTAACAGCAGTACGTCAGGTCTACACACTAGGATCTAAAGAAGGTTTTTTAACTGAAAGCGCTTATCCTGTTTGACCTGCAACCTGAATAGCAAAATTTGTGCTTTTCATTTCTTTGTTTTATTAAAGCCTACATTTTAACAGAATTTCTCAGTGAACTTTTCGTTGTGGTGGAAGCCTTTTTTTCATTTTACTATTTATAATATCCATGATAATTCTTTCCATGGTTTTATATAAGAGACTAATTAGACTTAAAGGGTCTGTAGTTGCCCGGGTCAGTAAATGGCCTACCCTTGTGCAAAGGGATAACTGTTGCAGTCCTCCATTATTTAGGCATGAAGCCAGTTAGGAGGCTAAGGCTGAATAGTGATTTTATTGGGTTGAATAGGTCATGTTATCATTTTGAATGCATCCCAGGATATTATCTGTGCTCATAGATGCAGCATTTTTTGCCTAGGAGAACACAGTGAGGATTTGTTTGCTAGTGAGAACCATGGTGGGATTATGGTTGAAGGTATATCCTGAGGTGCTGGGGGGAACGTAGGGTGATATTGGAGCTAAATTTATCAGTCAGTAGGTTTACTATATCCTCCAACTCCATATAGGTGTTTTCTTTTACAGTTAGTTCAGCACACTGTGTATTATCCTTGAGATTGCAGACATAGCTGAAGAATGCTTTGTGGTTGTCCTTCAACAATAAGTCTATCTTTACCTCAGATGTTGCATTGGTGGACTTGATATGACTCCTGAGTTGCTTATTTAGCTTATTAAAGGGTTTCCTGCCTTGCTAGGCATTGCACTTCCTAGTTTTGGCCATAGTTTTCTTTATTTTGTTATACAACTTGTTGATGTTGTGATTCCTCCAAGGTGGCCTGTGGGTGGGCACACCTGCCCCAGTATAGCTGTTTACATGATGGTATAGGGTGCCTGTGAACAATTCCACAAAGGCACTGGAGTTCATGTGATTTGGGGGAGCTTGAGATTTTGCCAAGTATCACTAAGTAATATGAGATCTGCTTTGGAATAATTCTTAAATGGTCAATGGCTAGGTGAGTTCACAGGTTTTAGTTTAATTTCAAACAATACGGCTTTGTGATATGACCTGGCAAGCAAGGACATTGTTCCAAAGGAAAATGCTTGAGAGATAGAGAAGAGCACAGGAGCTAACTAAAAGAATTGGTAGTACCTTGAAACTCCAGAGTATGGAACTGGGAGATAGAGATAGACAGGAAGAAGACCAGCAACATGGACATTAGTGAATAAATGTGGGACTGCAAAGCATCGGTCCCATTTGTGAAATACGGCTGTGTAAGTAAAACTGGAAAGAATGGACTTCTGTTGACTTTATTGAACATGTGGGGGACTGAAAAGCATTTCCATCACTTCATGTCATTAATGTTTGGAAGGACACTAAGGGGAAAACAGAGTAGGAGGAAGGAAAAAGTTAACTGCAAGTAAATCAATTTCTGTTCTTAACACTATTTCTAGGACATTTTTCATGATATTAATTGCATGTTTTATTGTAAAGTATTTTAGTTGTTCTTGTATGTGATAAAGACACTAAAGTAAACAGATGCCTTTTTTGATCTTTCTTTTTTTAGTGTTTAGAAATGTAGGCTTTACAATGCAAAAAGAGAAAAAGGCTAGCCAAAAACACGTTTAATTCATTCACTCCAATGGAGCTCAGGAAGTCTGCACTGTAACTCCCAGTGGGCGGAGCCTAAGCCTTTTGACAGAATCAAATTATGTCCTCACATTTCAAACAAATGTTCATATTTCTGGAATCATCAGGGTTATAAAAGTATAAATGGCAAACCCTTCAGCATTAATTATTTTTATAGTGATAGTATTCTTTAGGTTCTGGGTCTTAAACTGAATTTTATAACTCACAGTAAGCACAGTAACTATGATGTTTGTAATATTTTGTAAACAACTTACAATATATCAGCAACACTCAAGTTACACACATACTGTCAGCAATGTTTTATTCATCTAGCTGAGAGCTTTCATAAGAGGCTAAGGAGTTCTGTCTGTGTTTCATGGTTGTTGAAATATTTAGAAAAATGTGAAAATTATATCTATATAAATTAATATCATAAAATAACCGTTAATATCTTTTAACCTGCACTAGACAGAGGTCATATATTAATGCAGTTGAGTTTTCTATTGTGTAAACTTTAAGATGAAATATTTTAAAAGCTTGTACATAGCATGGTTTTGGAATTATTGATGCAAACATGAACAAACAATATTTGATGCCTAGAGGTGTCAATAGGAGTTAACTGCAGATGTACCTGGAGGTGTCACTCATTAATTGACAGTAATCCTGGGTTGGGTTGGGGTGCAAAAGTACACAGATCATAATATAGGGAAAGCTGAAATGTTTTTATCTTAGGACTTTTGGCTTAATCTTATAACAAGTTAAATGGAAACAAGTAAATAAGAGAGCACTGAATATAATGACAAGTTTTCCTTTAGCAATAAATGTTTCAGCTTGTCTTTAGAAGCTTGTAGCTGAGAACTGATTTTTTTCTCTTACATTTCCAAGGAGACAAGCTGATAATAATACAATAAAAAGCCAGAATCCTGGTTTATTCAAGTCTAAAAGTTAATGTTTTCTAAGAGCATGCAAGCTGTTTTTCACATTGGGAGGGGAATAAAAATGAAAAAAGAACAGACCCAAATTAGTGTAACTAGAAGCACTGGCAATAAAATTCATCTTAGCGTGGATAACTTCAATTTTAAATTAATTAAGGTCTGTGTTTGCAACTATTTGAAATAATTGTTCCCATTAGGAGGGTTAAACTTCATCACTTGAAAGGCTGAGGAAATGGCATAATGCCAAAGATGTTTACCTTACATACACAAGGTACAAAGTCTGATTCTCACCTTTGAGATCAATGGGCTAGGCTTAAAATGGTCCACAAGGGCAGCTTGCCTAGAACCTAGCTATGAAGATTTACATAGTTTTGTGTGTTTGTTTTAAGATAGGTTCTGAGGGTATTATGGTTGTGTTTTTGTGTTTTTTTGAAGGTGTTCATTAAAACAATGAGTAAAAAGGTCACACAGAAAACCTAATCAGTAAAAATGGAAAGAAAACTCTTATATGCAAATGACCTTTAAGAACATCAGGTGTTTCAGCAATATGTCAATTCTGAATGCCCATGACTTTTTTCTTTTTAAATCATTTAATGGACAAATTCAGGCCATTAAAGCCAAACCCCACTAGATGTGGACATGCATGTCTTGGCCTTGTTATGGCCTCATCAGTACAGCACAAGTGTCTGGCCACACTTTCCATATTATCTTGGAATGTGAATGGTCTCCTTTGTGGTTGGTGTTGGGGGTTCGGTGTCCAGTTGCTCACTGCCCCCCCTCCTGAGCAACTGGACACTGAACCCCGAACGCCAACCACAAAGGAGGTACAACACTCGCAGCAATGTGAACTAGAACTTACCCCGTATCACTTGGATTTAAATAAGGAGAGTGACTTTACAATTTTTAACTACACTGCCTTTACCCTTGAGCCTGAACTGGTGGAACTACAGGCAAAAGGTTTTACCTTTATTCCAACTGACAGATGTAATTTAGCGGAACTGCTTATTGACTTTAAACTGTTTATTCGTAAACTAAACTTGACCGTGTTACTTGGTAACTCATCTTATAGCAATAACGAACTAAAAGTGGCTAGTACTTACAACCCACCGACACATCCTATCATTGGACTATTTGAACACTTATGTGAAAACGAGTTAAGGGAAGTGGTTTACAACTTGAACAGACATACAATGGAAGGAAACATTACAAATAAAGAAAAACAACTTTTAACATCATTTTGCAAACTGCCTATTAGATCCATGAAACCAGACAAGGGAGGGGGTTTAGTAGTCATGTACAGGGACCACTATATTAAGAAAATGTCTCTACTTTTAGAGAAAGACACCTACGAAGTCGTAAGTACTAACGAAATGAATGGGGCATACAATAGGATTAGGATGTTTTTAAATGATCTTTTTATAGATGGGCTGATTGATAGTCAAATGGCCCACTACTTGACTTTACTATCACCCAAAACACCTCAACTATTTGGTATACCCAAGACCCACAAAAGCGTACTGGACCCCCCATTTAGAGCACTGGTTGATGGTAGACAATCCATCACCTACCCTTGTCCGAAATTAGCTGACTCGATTTTGAAAAAATATGTTAAGGGTGAGAGTCAAATTTGCGAGGACTCGTGGTCCTTTTTAGAGGAAATCAACACAGAACAGTTCCAGGAGGAGAACACCTTCCTTACAGTTGATGTTTGTGACCTGTACTCCAGTATACCCCATAATATTGAAGTGGAATGGGTGGTAGAACATATGAGATCTAAAGGGGCCTTGGATAATGAGACCTTACTAGTTGAACAATTACTAGATATTATTTTACAGAATAATTACCTTCGATTTAACAACAAACTTTATTTGCAAAAGATTGGGGTAGCCATGGGGACACCAGTGGGAGCAAGTTTTGCTAACCTTGTCATGGCATATTGGGAGACCAGGTTTATTGTTAACAACCCTTATTTTAAGGTAGTGAAGGTTTATAAGAGGTTCTTGGATGATATCTTTATGATACTAGAAGGTGACCAACAAGTGGCTGAAGAACTAGTAGATTTTTTCAACCAGACAACCTCTTTTTTGAAATTTACCCAAAACTACCAAGAGAATAGGATAAACTTTTTAGATATTGACCTAGGGAAAGACAAGATTAACAAGGGTTACACTGCTAGGATTTACAGAAAAAGCACTTTCTCAAACTCCTTCTTACATTTTACTAGTGAACATCCAATACACCAGAAAAAATCGGTAGTTAAAGGTCAACTGGTGAGAGCTGCCAGGATGGTGACAACTGAGGAGGAGTTTGAGAAAGAAATCAAACTTCTGTTTGATATGTTTTCACATAGAGGTTACCCTGATAGATTCTTGGATGGTATTTTTGAAGAGGTTATTAGGAAAAGGGCAAAATGTATATATAAACCGATTTTGGCCTTCCGTTTCTTAAACGTGGAAAGTGGTAAACACACTGGACCAGGCCCTAGGGGCAACACAATGAGGAAATTGGAGGGTGATGACACTACAAGGGGAGAACTAACCCTACAAAAAAGTAATACTAAGAATAAGTACCAACTGGCTTTTATTCTAACATACACTCCGGTGGCTATGGATATACAGAAAGTGGTTAGAAAATGTTGGTTTTACTTATCCTTAAATAAGGAAATTTTTGACCGAATAGGAGAGTACCCTTGTATTAGTTTTAGAAGAGGATTAAATTTAAAACAACTTCTTGAAAGGAGCCAGGACAGAACGAGGAAGGAGGGAGAAGGGGGTACTCTCAAGTGTGGCCACTGTAACCAATGTGCACACATTATGTGTAGTAACAAATTTAAGATTAGAGATGAGACTTTTTTCACTAAGCACACTTACAACTGTAATACAAGAAGTGTAGTTTACCTCACTGAATGCCAGGTTTGTCAGGCATTCTATGTGGGTAAGACCAATCGTAGACTAAAGGACCGGATTTACGAACACATATATGCCATCAGTAAGAAGAATCCTAACAATGCATTAGCAAACCACTGTGAACTAAAAGAAGGTCATTTTTTTAAATTTAGGGTTATATCACAGACCATGCAGAACATAGAAAATAGGTGTGGGGCCAATGATAGTTTAGTGAAACTCCTATTAGAAAGGAATGAATTGAATTGGCAACTAAGACTAAACGCACATGTAGAACCCGGGTTAAATGAATCTTGTAGTATTGCATGTGTTTTAAAACTTAAAAGTTTATACAGGTAGTATAGTAATACCTTAAACGAGAATTTAGAGTAATACTAGGTCCCATGTTAATATTTACACACAATACACAGTTTTTTACATACATTTTTTTATATACATATTTTTTACATACTTTTTTCATACCTTTTATACATTGGGGTATTTAAGAGGAGTGGTTTTTTAGTCGTTGTTGGGTTAAAAATTCTTATGTTAAATTCCACATCAAAACACTAGGGGGAACTACTGTTTACTTTAGGGAGAAGAATACATTGTTAATACTTCAACTGACTTTAATACTTTTATTTACATCTTTTTTATGTTCTTTTGTACTTTAGGATAGTATAACTACACTAAATACAAAGGATTGAATTAGGTGTATATTATATAGTTTAGATTTACTAACCATTCTTACTTCCATTGTACAGAAACACCTGTGTGAAAAGAAAGAAACTTGAAAGCTGACGTGTTTAATTACTAAGTAAGGGTACTAGCCATTTACACTAAGTGAATGAGTAACCATAGAAAAAGGACATTTAAATTAACTTAATGTGCATTAATTATTATAGTAGATACATACATACACTTTTTTTAAAAAAGTTTAAATTTTGAGATTTGATCGTAAAACGTGTTGATTTTAACTTCTTCCTGATAGGATAGAAGTGAAGGAAGTAACTATTTAAGTTTAATAACAACTTGAGAAGGTTGTCTGAAGAAGTTCGGGTATAACCTGAACGAAAAGCGCTTAACACACATTGGAATCTTGTTTCTGTTAGGTTACCTTGTACACTGGAATCGTGATAGTGTGCTTTTAACTTGCTCAAGACATTTTTATTTACACTTGCTTGGGATTGTGACTTTGTCTCGGGTACTGGCGTACCCTTTACTGTAACTTCAGCAATTTTGTAATATTAAACTTTTATGTGGTTTTAGATCCAGTTTCGGAGCTGTGGTGTTTTACAATTTCTACTGTAATACCTAAGATGGTAAAGACCTATCAGATCCAGTTTCATATAGGCCCATTTCAATTTTAAACCGTGATTATAAAGTGTTTATGTCTACAGCAGATAAAGGAACAGCAAATGTGTTGCCAAAAACTGATAGATTTGGATCAAAGTGATTTTGTGGAGGGGAGGCAAACATTGGGCAACATTAGCAGAACACTGATGATCCAGGGAGAAGCAGAATATAAGAAAATACCACTGTTGTTAGATGGTCTTCATGCAGAGAAAGCATTTGACTTCATGAGTAGATCAATGGAAGCATTTGCATTTTCTAATACAATAATAAGATTAATTAGGAGGATATATAAGGGATCTGAGGCAAAATCAAAGCGGAAGAGTCCCTCTCTAATAAGTTGTGTTATTGTGTATTTGCATTATATTTAGAAGCATTGGCAAAGAAAATAAGGGACCCAAGGATACAGTTTGTATGTCATTCAAGGAAAAGTTGGTTTTCTTCGCAGATGATATTATGTTATGTTATGGAATATTATGAGACAGTTCTGTTTTTTTTTTTCAGGATATAAAATTAATGAAAGCTATAGCAGTAAACTATGTACCCACACATGAATTGGTTCAGCAATGCCAACATTTATGGGATATAATAAAATTAACTGTTTAGTAGTATAGGTGAGAAAGGATGCTATTATGACAACTAAGAATATGTAGGAAGAAGCTAAACAAAAGGTAATACAAACACTGAGAAAATGGAAGCTCTTGCCTATGGAAATAGATAGCAAGATACAACCAGTAAAATGTTTTTAGTCCCTTATGTTTTATACAAAAGTCGGGCATATTTTTATAAACCAGAGGAGAAGATGTGGATAGTAATTAATAAAGAGTTGAAGGATTTTATCTGGAAGGGCATGAGGGCAAGAATCAAATGGGATAAGTTGATCCTTCCAGTAGAGCAAAGAGGTTTAGCCACTTCACTGAAAAGTATAGAATTTTATAATCGGTATTTCTCATGCTGTTATTGCCTATGGGAGTTGTTAGGGGGCATAATTTAAAAGATTTTGTCTAGACTGGCAGTGTTATACATGAAATTAGAATACATAGTGAAGAGGTATTTGGTGGGCAGACCCTATCCGCAAAAAATCTTTTTGTGGTATATATGTTCTGTCGAATGTTTTCTATGAAATGGCTGTTCAGTCAAATGTACCTTCAGTCATTTTGTTTTTCAACCATTTGTGCTCCAGTCAAAGCTACCTTTGATGAAATGATACACAATTATATATATATATATATATATATATATATATATATATATATATATATATATATATATATATATATGTATATATACTTTATATATATATATATATATATATATATATATATATATATATATATAGGTCTACTTCAGAAACCCGAATGCTCACTTACCATACTTCCAAAATACTGAGACTAAAAGGCCGACGACTGCACAGGACTGACGTCCCAAAACACCGAATCTCCACTCCAGGTAAGTAACCACTTGGCCACCCTGACAAAAAAAGTAAAACCGAAGGAAAGCAAACCCACCCATGTGAGGGGCTTTGCCCCCCCACACCCCCCCTAACTCAATATACCAGCTGTGAGATTGCACTACTGTGGGGGTAAGGGACAAAGTACAACAGGATGGCCAAGCAGTTACTTACCTGGAGTGGAAAGTCAGTGTTCCGGGGCATCAGTGTTGTGTGGTCCTAGGCCTTTTCGTCTTGGTGTTTTGGAAGTCGGGTAAGTGAGCGTTGGGGTTTCTGAAGGGGACATATATATATATATATATATATATATATATATATATATATATATATATATATATATATATATATATATATATATATAGGTCTACTTTGCTTAATTGAAATTACACATTTCACTTTCCCAAACCTGAAAAATACGAGACAACTTCAACGAAAACTTAATAACTCAAAGTAACGAATTACCGATATTTTTTTACAAGGAAACCAACCACTTGGCCAGCAGGACATAAAAACAAAAAACGGAGGCAAATTAAACCCATGCTGCGCCCCATCCTAACTAAATATACCAACTCTGAGATTGCGCTACACTAGGGAAAAGGGCAAAGTTCAGCCTGGTGGCCAAGTGGCTGGTTTCCCTGTAAAAAATATTGGTGATTCATTGCATCGGGGTATTAAGTTTTCATTGAAGATGTCTTACGTTTTCAGGTTCAGGAATTGTAATTTCGATTAAGCAAAGTAGACCCATACCCCCCACCTATTTTCGTTTAAAATGTGTATTTTTTGTTGTATTTTCATGTTTTTAAATGGTAATAGGTGGGGGGCATTGTTTTTTTTGGTGGGGGGCAAGCACCCCTACCCCAACATACACTAATTTTATATTCTAACTCCAAGATTGCACAATACCAGGGGGAAGGGCACATTCCCAAACCACAGCAGTATAGTCATCTCACACATCTACTGATCATCTGTTTAGTCAACACAATTTGGTCAACTTTAACAACAGTCAACTAAACGACTGGTGCCAGTATATATATATCTATCTATCTATATATATATATATATATATATATATATTTTTTTATATATATATATATATATATATATATATATATATATATATATGTATATATAGGTTTATTATCATAATGTCAAGGTGATAAAGTACCCATATGAAAAATTCAAACTACAGATGTTCGAATGTTTCATATGGGTGCATTCTCAATGTTTGAGTGTTTATATTAGGGAATGTACCGTGCATTCGCTAATATAAATTCGAAGAACTGTACAGAGATAGCGGTACAGTGCAGTTAGGGAAATTCATCCCTTTCCTCACTGTAGTGCGATATCGGAGTTGGAATATGTAGTTATCAGGGGGTGTGGGGGTGCCCCCCCTGCAAAAACGTGATGTCAGGTATAGGAGTTTACTGTACATGAATTCAATCAGCGGATTTTTTTTTTACTTTTGAGTTTTCACTTCAATATTTCGAACTCAAATTATTTTTGCGTTCAACATATTGATAGTAAACCTATATGCGCGCGCACACACACACACACACACACACACATCAGCATGGGGTTTGGCAGTCAATCCTCCTAACAGAAAGTAGATCATAGCCTCAACATCTAAACTTGGGAAGTATAAGGCATCAGAAAATGAAACTGATACCAAACCAAGTAATAAAGAAATAAAGTCCAAACCACCACACTGGTAATAAAATCGATTCTTTTTACTTCCAACCAACAGATGAGTGCTTTCGTCTAATAGATAGACTTCATCAGATGAAAGCACTGATATCATGATACACTTATATATAAAATCACAAACAATTAAGAATCCATTAATTATAATTTAAAGGCATACAGGTTCAAAAACCTAATATCCAATTTTAAAAAAGTATAAGGCATCAATATGGGGTTAGTAGCAGTCAGGCTTCATAATGGCCTGTTGGTCATAAGCTTGATATCTGAACCTATGAACAAAAGGTTTTCAATCTCAGTTAATATCTCAGATATTTTCCACTGCCCAAGGCCCTCTAAAGTACTGCCTTGAGGCTAAATGCCTATTGAAGTGAAGTTAGGACTTTGTTAGGACACCTGCTTTATCAGATGAACCTGTACAGGTCACTGATCAAATGTAGAGCTGCTAATTATAGCTTCTGACAGTAGCTAAAACTTGGATGAGGTACAAAAACCTTGCCCTGGACATATGAACAGCCTTTGCCATGTTTGGGCTGGTGGAAGGGAAAACCATTCTTGATTTAGATGTGCATGTATCATATTTGATAAGGATGTTTTAAGCACCATTAATATAAATTGCCCAATATATTTAAGCTGTATGGTAATGATGCTCTTTCAGGGAGTTATTCTTTAAGTATTATTCATGATGAACATTGTGTGTGTGTGTGTGTGTGTGTGTGTGTGTGTGTGTGTGTGTGTGTGTGTGTGTGTGTGTGTGTGTGTGTGTGTAAATATACATATTTATTTACATTTAGTCACTGAAGTACAGCATTGATCACTGCATGATAAACTGCAAATTTAGCCTGGGTTACACACAGCCAGTTGACTTGTGCCTGTCTGTACAGTCTGAGCAGTGAAAAAGGTGCATGAAATTTGTGTCCATATTAATTACATATTGCATAAATTCAGCTTAACTCAGATGTAACTATACTTTTACCCAGAAATGACAATACATTTCTTGAAAAACAGGGATTATTAACTTTTATCATACAGATTTATATGTTTCTAGGTTGGTAAATTCCTCCTCACCTCAACGATATATGAACCTATTGTCTCTGAGACCACATATTTTGTTACCTGTGACATTTTTGCATTTTAGCCCTTCCATTTCAGTCTACATCATTCATTCTTATACCTCAAGCTATGAATTAAACATGTATGGGATGAGAGGAAGTCTGTATGCGATTTAAGCATTCTGGCAAAAGAAAAAGAAAAATGAAATGTTCACACCAGTTCCTGGAAATACTTTTTATTAAATGGCCTTAGATTCCAGTAACTATTTGGCAGGAGAACTTGCATTTCACAGGATGTTTGCCAGTGAGTTATTTCAAGAGCATTTATCCATTCTCTAAAACCTGCTTTCCTGTTCAGGGTAACACAGAAGTCAAAGCTACTTCAGCATGCAACATGCATAAGGAAAGAAGGACATAATCCTTAACTGAATGCTACTCTTAACATAATGCAAACACATGCACACACTCACACACATACACACACACACACACACACACACACACACACACACACACAAAAACAAGTGGTTGTTCACATATACACACAAACTATTCAAAGCCATTGTCAGGCATGGATAGTATATGCAAGTGTCAACAATTTTACTAATGTAGAGTTATCAGTCAGAGAAATTGCCTTTGCATCTGTCATGCTGCATCCACAAAAGTCTTCTGGGCATTCTTTTGTTTCACTGTGACTTCTATTTAGGGAAGAGGAATATTTGTGTGAAACACCGTTCATAACAGTAGTGGTTGCTGGTGCTACAGTTTATATTTTTTAAATGTCATTTATCTAGACACCTTTGCATTTTTCTGCCATACTCGAGTGTGGCAGTTTGTCTTATTTACATTCTTTGATTTGTTTCTTTAGTTGTGTTTGAAATTAAGATGGGGGATGCGTGAATTCTGAATTGAACCACCTCTGACAAGTGAAGGGGTGCCATTGACAAGCTGTTCTTTAGTCAACCTCAGTCACACAGTCCTTTTATGATAATTGCCCACCCATTTCTGCTAGTCCGAATCCTGTCTCATACATCTTGTACCCTGTAATCCTGTTAATAGCAGCTGTTGTCCCATTTTTAGTGGGAATCTCAGATTCGGAATGTGTTCTCTGCTGGTGTGCTAGTAGGTTAAACAAAGCGGGTGTAGATAAATAGTCAGGTACAACTGGGCCAGTTTCTCTAACATATCAATAGTTGCATTTTTATACCTCAGAACAGGTACCTAGAAATATAAAAAGTTTCTGTACAACTTTTTATTCTTTCTGTATTTGAAGTATAGGTACCATACAGTAAGTGCTATAGTGAAGAGTTATTTTACAACATTTTGTATAATACTTAGCTAGAGCAAACATTCCTTTTTGAGATTGGTTTGCAAAGTCAAAGGGGGGAATTCATAAAGGTTACCACGAGGTGTACACATAGTATCATTCTGAATGAACAGACAGCAAAAGCATTGTGGTAGCTCTGTCTATGAATTCAGAAGATTTACACATTAAATGCGCATATTTTTCTTATGCTAATTATGATGTTGAATATAATACTTAACAAGATTAAAAACAGAAGGATAATGATGTGTGCAAGTTAACGAGGAAAAAATGCTAGTAGTTATTCTTCACAAAACTTTCAGCATGCAAGTAAAGCCATGCTTGCTTTTATTAAACACTTTATATAGCCAAGTCAGTAATGATTCTTTAAACTCTGAATGTTCTCTCGAGAAAGTTTAATAGTTTCTTTTTAGAAGGACACCTTAACCCCTATACTTTTCAGAAGAATTTTCCTTTTACATTAACTTCAGATTTTTCTGATTGTCAGTGGAAACTTATTGCACAGTCTACTTATTTCGCAGTCTTGGAAGATGTTCTATTGCCACAATAGTATGTTGTAAAAAGGATTGCTAAGATACTTGTATGATCAAAATAATATTCTCTGCCATGGGGCTCTCCATCCTTTGATGCTTAACATCTCTAATCTGTTCCTGCAGCTGAGTTTAAAGTGCTGTACTAGTCTGTCCATTAGAAACTAGGCTGCAGGGACATCTTAGTGCATAGATAGCACTCTTAGTTGTATGTGTATACCTACATCTCACATCTACCTCCAAATTAGTGATACTGTCAAAAGTTGTAACTATATTACTGAAGTCACAGCAAGTACCAAGAAGGAAGATTTCACCATCCTATACTCTAATAGCTTTAAGTCTTTACTCCGGCTCTTAGACCCTAACCTTATCATCACACATGCTTTTTCTCTCCCTTTCGACATATTCTCCATCATCAGCCTTCCATCTTATTACTTGTAACCTCCTCCTCACATACGACAGGAAATAAGACTGTACCTTGCCCACATTTACAACTGTCATACTCTAACAGACCAAAAAACAGTGACCTTTAACTATCTACCGGCCTACTTATGTAATGTACCACTGTACCAATACAAACAACACAATAATTGCACCAAACTTATTCAATATACCACTGCACACAGTATACAAGCATAGACTTCTCAATTCCCCTCTTTACCCTTGCAAATCAAAATTCCATCTAAATACCAATATACCAAAACTCCCATCTCTACACAAATACTCAAAAAACATCACTGCATGTAGTAAAGTACATCTGCTCTAGGACCATATATACCACATCCACACCATCCCCCATGATATCCCCATCAGTACTGTACTCCTGATCCAGGACCATATATACCACCCCCACATGATACCTCCATCAGTGCTCCACTCCTGATCCAGGACCATATACCACATCCACACCACCCTCATGATACCTGCACCAGTACTCCACTACCCCTACATATCTAAAAATTTGTTCTATAAAAATCAGTAGTATGTTAAATAAAGAGCCTGAATTTCACGCTTGAATCCCTCAGTACTCAGCAGGTATAACAACAACCAGCAAAACGTGGCTCAAACCTAATATAATAGATGCTGAAATTCATTTCCCCAGTTTACACTATTCTTCACTCTGAGAGAATACACAAAAAAGCAGGAGTAGCTATCCTCTCTTTTACCTCTCTCACTCTCTCTACCCCCCCCCCCCATCTGTCCACCAAAATTTCACAACACTGAAATTCTAATATCTCTGCTCAAACTCAACAGTCAGAAAAAAATGTGCATAACCTATCTTTCTAAATCCTTCCAGGCAACAACATGCATATTTTAGAAGACGTCCAACACTAGCTATCCACTAGCATACTTTATGAAACCATTATTCTTGGAGACATTAACATACACTGGCAAAACCTTGTAGATGACTACCCCTCCACTTGTATTATATGGTATTATATAGATAATATATATATTATATATTATTATATATTATTATATATTATATATATATTAGTCCCCTCCTGCTATCAAAAATGTCTACCTTGGCACTATCCAACTTTACTCTTAAGTGGTTTACTAGCTTTCTCCCTAATCATTGCTAATCTGTTAAATGTCTCTCTGCTTTCTCTCTTTTCCTCCCAGTGAACACTGGAGTCCCCAAGGCTCCATCCTTGGCCCCCTTCTTTGTAATATACTTATTAACACTCTTCACACATCTTCCCAACATACTTCTCTCTGTCATACAATATTAACACTCTTCATACATTCTGATACAATATTAACACTCTTCATACATTCTGATACAATATTAACACTCTTCATACATTCTGATACAATATTAACACTCTTCACACATTCGGGTACAATATTAGCACTCTTCACACATCTTCCCAACATACTTCTCTCTCTGATACAATACACAGACTACACCACTTCCATTTGCTCAGGAAACAGTCTCCCTCATCTACAAACCATTACACAAGATGCCTTCACCTCCTTTGACAATTGGTTAACTGACAATCAACTATTTGTCAACCCTCTAAAAACTTCTCTTATTCTTTCCTAAGTCCCTAATTAATAACAAACACAACTTCAAAATTTCATCATTAAATAGCACCATTATAGAAGTTGTTTTCCATATCAAACTATGCAGTATAATAATTGACAACCAACTTAAATTTGACCTACATATTCAAAAAATTATAAAAATACTAAACAATTGGCATGCTTTATAGATCAAAGAAATTTCTCACCAACCCTTCCAGAGCTATGCTTGTTATCTTATGTCTCCTTCCTTCCTTACTTATGCTTCTCCCATTCCAAACAATTTACAAGGCAATCTAACATTACAATTAGAACTATGTTATAATACAATGTCTAGGATTGCAGCAAATCAACAAAACCATTCCCATCATTGCATTGCCCTTAAAACCTTAAACTGGCTTCAGCTACCGCTCTCTATCAAATATGCCCAACTTCTCCAGACACACAGATTGACATATAACCCCTTAGTTTGTCCTGCTGTTTGCTCTACACTTTATCACTACCTACCTAACTAACTGCCACCTTTATTTCCCCTAAAAAACAACTCCTTACCATTTATAAACCCAAAAAGTCCATCAGACATTCTCTATACTCAAACTCAGTAGCCAGAGCTTGGGACAGTATCCCAATGGACATTAGACATCTAGCACTTAGTTGTTTAAGCACTCACTAAAACACTTTCTCACCCAGTCCTGGTTGTGTACCTGCATCACACAAGGCTGAAACATTATCCTTTCTCTTCTTCTTCTGGTCATCTTGTCTTCTTTCTCTTCCTCTTCTTCTGTTACTCTTTCTGTTTCCTCCTCTCATCTTCCTGTCACTCTTCCCATCATCTATACCATCTACTATCCTGTCCATTCCTTTCTAAAAATGAACCATCTCCAGAGCTTAATCTTAGCTCTCTTCTATAAGCAAGCACACTCACAAATTGGAAAAGTTGCAGAAACACAATAATGTTCACCACCTAGTTACAAAAAAACTGTAAATACTTATAAATGTAAATATTACACTGTTGTTTCTTCCCCACCTCATTTGTATTATGCAAATATTGCACTATTTATTGCCTATTCTGTCATCACACTTCATTACAAATTGTAATGTGCTGTTATTGGAGCTTTTCTTCCTGGCCCTTCCCTTAAAATGGGTTCTATGTCTAGCTGGACTGTCCTGGTAAACAAATTTCAAATAAAATAAAGAAGAACATTACGTTATTTTTAGTCTGTGCTTTTGTTGTAACTATTATTCTTTGTTAGTATTGTGGTAATTAACACCTGTGAGCTGTCTTGGTCTATATGGCCCATGTCATGGCTGAAAAGGGTCCTCAAATCAGTTCACGTACTCAGTTAACAAATGTTAAAGAAATACTTGATTTATTTCCTTTCTTTTGGTTGCTTTAATTAATTGCTTAATTTATCATTTTTATTTTCTGATTTAAGTGCTTTGATTTTGTGGTTTTATACTCATTTCAAGATGATAATAATAATGGAAACATGTTTTCTCTGGCTTGTCATTATGATATATTTTGCTCTACCAAGCTGCATATTACTGAAAATGTGAGTAGGAATCTCCCTCACTCCAAAGCCATAGTACATGATTGACTTTGTTAGTTTAGTTTTAGTAAATCAGCTGTCAAACTCCTTCTTTTGTGCTGATGCTTGATTCATTTACAATATTACAGTAAGATGCATGCTTCCTTAATGTTGGAGGTAAAGTACAACCACTGTAATCCATATTTGTCGCTTTAACCAGAACAGTGGACCATCAACTGTATGGAGAGGAAGAAAGATGTGTACAATAATAGGCTATTGGAAGAAGGCAGCCCCACATTCTACAAACAGGATATGAATGAGTTATGCAGGCTCAGAATTCGGAAAAAAAAATACATAACCAGACAAACCTGTGCTAGATTATGCTAGAAGAAGGCTATTCTAAGTCACCACATTTGATCAGTACTCAGGTAATAAACATATTCATATAAAAGAATACATTTTATTATTTTATTTTATTTTACATTTGTTTACTGGGAAAGTCCAACTGGACATATGTCCTTTTTCAGCAGAGGCCCAGGGAGAAAAGCTCCACACAAAACATGTAGTACCACAATATACAGAGTATGTTAAACTGCAAATATGTAATTTCAAAGTAATTACATGATAATATCAGACAATAAACAGGTGATATACAAAGAACAAAGACAGGCTGAATTGCATAATCGTTACATTGCAGAAGGTACAGTCAATGCATATTTCCTGTGAATATTCTTATTTACAAACTTTAGACATACGTGTTTCATATTTACAATCATCAGCCATTCATATTTCAATATAAACATTACCTTATGGTAAATCTTTTACCATTTATTACATGTGTGGCAAGATAAATTGTATGGTAAGGAAGATTCCTTATGTCAGGAGTTGAGTGAGTAAGTAGTACACTTAGGTAGGTGGTGTTAGAAGTTCTTTTGGGGAGACAGAAAAGGAGATCGATAGAGAAATGATAGGAAAACAGAAGTAGTGATAAGAGCATTGACAAGAAGCGGAAAGTTAGTCCGGAGTAGAGCAGAGGCACAGCCATCTGTTTAATAGGTGAGTTTTTACAATTGTTTTAAATTGGACTTGTGATCCTATTGTGATGATGTTATCAGGTAGTTCATTCCAGATTTTGCCTATGTAATTTGAGAAATGGGAATCACCTGCTTGATTTTTGGCTGCATTGATTTTTATGTACTTTTTATTAGTGGAGCGTAAGGTTCTGTTTGTGGCATATGGTTGGACTGATGTTTGTAGAAAAGGAAGTTATGTCCTCACCATAACGTTCCATCTGAGTAGGTAACTTCATTTGTCAGCAACCTGTGGGTATCGGATCTAACCTCGGATCCGAGCCGGCAGCTTTCCAAGCTAAAAGATCCGAGCTCTCGGCTCCTCCCCCTTACCCACAATACCCTGCTACCTCCCTCCAGTCCTCAGATCGAGTTTGCCAATTATGCACCCAAAAAAAAAAAACAATCTAAGACACTCGAAAGAGGAACACTAACCTGATGCATGACAAAGGAAAACCTTCCGTCATAGATATAACCATGAAACAGGCTAGGGAGAAGGAGGGGGGGGGTCGGTTGCTGACAAATGAAGTTACCTACTCAGATGGAACATTATGGTGAGTACATAACTTCTTTATCTGAAGTAGTTAACTTCATTTGATCAGCAACCTGTGGGACAGAGTCCCCAGCTACCGAAAACCTTGGGCGGTCCTCAAGGAAGGATATTCCGGAGCACTGCGGAGCCAAATGCTGCCCTACGTCTGGATATCAGATCCAACTTATAATGAGAAATTAAGGTATGAGAAGAGGACCAAGTAGCCGCTGAGCAGATGTCATCTAGAGGAACTTTTGATCAGAATGCTGCAGAAGTAGCTATAGAATGGGTAGAATGAGCATGAACCCCCAAGGGTTCAGGCCGGCCGGAAGCTAAATAAGCGTGCATGATGCAGTGGGATATCCAACTAGATAAGGTAACATTCATAATAGGCTTTCCCAAAGATGGCTTAGTGAAAGACACAAAGAGCTGATCCGATTTCCAAGTAGTCGCTGTCCTGTGCAAGTAAAAACGCAATTGTCTGTGCACATCCAATAAGTGCAATCTGTATTCCCCTTTGTTCTGAAAGTTGGGGAAGAAAACAGGCAAGTTAATGATTTGGTTGATATTGGATTCGGAGGCCACCTTAGGCAAGAAAGAAGGGTTAGTCCTGAGAGACACTCTGTCCTTATAGAAGACCAGATACGGGGGTTTCATACAAAGGGCTTGAAGTTCAGATACCCTTCTGGCTGAAGTAACTGCAATCAGGAAGGCCGTTTTCCAAGATAAGAATTTTAACTCAACCAAAGCTGCCAGTTCAAAGGGTGGGCCCATCAGTGCCTGAAGAACCAAGGTTAAGTCCCATGGGGGAACCGCATTCTTGACCAGAGGTTTCAACAGAAAGGTGCCTTTCAAAAAGGTTTTGCATATCTTAGCGAACGCTAAGGGACCAAGGTTATCCCCTATGTGGAAATGGGAAATGGCTGCCATTTGGACTTTGACTGTAGAAGCACTGGCTCCTTGGTAGAAAATATGGGACAGGAATTCAAGAACCATTGGAATGGGAGCAGTAAAGGGGTCTAAATCTCTATGTTTGGCCCAGATGGAAAAACTCTTCCATTTACTTCTGTAGATCTTCCTGGTAGAAGGTTTCTGTGCCACCACCAGAATAGATTTTACGCAAGACGAGATACCGGGAGTCCTAGCTATTAGTGGAACTGGATCAACCAAGCCATGAGCTTGAGGTTGTCCAGGTTTGGAGGTTGTAATCCCGCAGGATGAGAGATCAGATCTGGAGTGGGATCTAAGATCCAAGGAGGAGCTATGCTGTGAGACCGCAGGTAAGGAAACCAGATCTGGCAAGGTCAGAATGGGGCTATGAGGATTATCTTGCTCCCCAACCGATAAGCTTTCTGCAGAAATGTTGTCATTAGCGGAAGAGGAGGATAAGCATAAAGAAGACCGGGGGGCCAAGCATGAACCAGAGCATCTCTGGGGCTTTCCCCTGTTGGGGGAATTAGAGCGAAAAACTCGCTGCATTTTGCATTTGAAGGAGAAGCGAAAAGATCGCAGCAAGGTTGACCCCATCTGAGGAAGATCTGATTCACTACTGATGGGTTTAGAGACCACTCGTAAGGTGTGAGGATCGAGCGACTCAGCTTGTCCGCTAGAATGTTGGACCGACCCGGAATGTGCATTGCTATCAGAAAGTGGTTGGTGGAAATCGCCCATTCCCAAACTCTCATAGCCTCTCGACAAAGAGGGTAAGATCTGGTTCCTCCCTGTTTGTTGATGTACCAGACTACTGCCATGTTGTCTGTCTGAATTGCAATAGTCCCCAGAGGAAGAAGGTCTTGAAGGGCTTGCAACGCTAGAAGCACTGCCCTCATCTCCAGGACAATGATATGCAGAACTGTCTCTAAAGGGGTCCACGTGCCTTGGACGGTTCTGCCAATGGAATGCCCCCCCACCCGAGGCGAGAAGCATCCGTGGTCAGTGTGGCTTGGGGTTGAGGCATCACAAATGGTCTCCCTTCCCGCAGCTCTTGGGAATGGAGCCACCAAAGAAGGGAGTTCCTGCAAACCCTGCTTAGGGGATTCGGAGAATCCAATGGGTGAAGGAGGACAGACCATTGAACCTGAAGAGTCCATTGAAGGACTCTCATGTGCAATCGTGTCAGAGGTGAAAGGCTGATGGCTGCCGCCATGGAACCTAGGGCTCTCAGGACCAATTCTGCAGGTGGGGCTGGGGACTGTAGAAGCACTAGTACATGGAGTGACAAGTTGCACAACCTGCCCGCTGTTAGAAGGGCTTTGGACTGGAACGTATTTATCCTGGCCCCTATGAAATCCAGAACTTGCACAGGATGAAGAGACGACTTCTGAAAATTTATGGTAATGCCTAGATGCTGGACCAAGGATAAGAAATAATCCCTGGCGGAGCAGAGCAGATGCCTGGTGGGGGCAGTGAGGAGCCAGTCGTCTAGTTACAGAAATACCTGAATTCCCTGAATTCTCAGGTGGGCTGCTACAACTGCCATGACCTTGGTAAACACCCTAGGGGCTGTGGTGAGGCCGAACGGGAGAACCCTGAACTGAAAATGACTGTCTCCTAGCCGAAAGTGGAGAAACCTCCTGGACCGTCTGTCCATGAGAATGTGGTAGTACGCATCCTTGAGGTCTATGAAGCACATCCAATCGTTCTACTGTAGAAGAGGGAGAACAGATTGCAGAGTGACCATTCGGAATTTCTCTTTGGTAATGAACAGGTTTAGAGTTGACAGGTCGAGAATTGGCCTTAAGTCCCCCGTCTTTTTTGGCAAGAAAAAGAACCTGGAGTAATTGCCCAACCCGGACTGCTCTGGGGGGACGTGCTGGATGGCCCTTTTTTCTAGCAACTTCTTTATTTCTGAAGCTGCCGCCTCCCTCTGATTAAGTGGGACATTGGGAAGGCACTTTGTTAGTGGGGGAAAATTCAGAAAGGGGATAGTGTAACCACTGGATATTATTCGGAGCACCCAACAATCTGTAGTAATGGACGCCCAACTTTGTAGGTGCTCCGAAAACTGCCCCCTGACTGCCCCCAGAGAAGGACAGCCAGGCAAGCCCTCAGGGCTGCTGTGCAGGTCGGTCCGAAAAAGGTTCTCTGGAACCAAAATTCTTCGGCCCCCCTCTGCCTCTGGGCCGGCATCCACCTTGTCCTCCTCTGCCTCTGAAGGATGAAGGGTCCGGAGCGGGATGGGACTGCTGGGACGTCCAGAACCACATCTTCTTTTGTCCTCTCTGGTTCCTTGAGAAGGACCTTTGAGGATTCGAGAAGCGGATCCCGACGGCAGACAGCGTCTTCCCGTCTTTCTCACTCTGGAGCAGCGTGTCCCGGATGGTTTTGCCAAATAGCGTAGAACTGTCAAAGGGAGAGTTCGCGAAGGACGCCTTGAAGGGTTCCGCAAAGTCGCAAAGGCGAAGCCAGGCATGGCGCCACAAGGTGACCCCTGCCCCACTGGCTCTAGCTGCTCCCTCTGTGGCATGGGAGAGAAGCCGCATGGAAGTGTTAGAAATTGACTTTAGAGTGGCCATGCGAGCCAAGAAGGTCCGTTTGTCCTCGGCTGCCATGGACTCTGGGGGAGCTCCAGCATATTTTTTTATCAGATCCCGGTGGAGTCTAATGACATGTGCCAGATAATTCAGCACCCTTATAGAAAAGATGGCTGAAGCAAACATCCGCTGTCCAATACGGTCCATCGTCTGAGACTTCTTATCAGGAGGATGGACTGAGGAACTTTCTTGCGCTAGTTCCTTCTTGGTGGCAGCTGCCACCACCATGGCATCTACTGGGGAACCTTTATTCCACGCCAGTTTGTCAGGGGGAGGACTAAGTATCTTGTCCAGTCTTCTAGGGATTGGCTCCACAGTGTCCAGCTCCTTCCAAGCCCTGGTAGTAATCAAGTCTACCAGGGGATCAGCCGGGGGGGACACCCAAGAGGTAGACGGGCCTGTGTCGAATGCCTCCAGAAATACAGACTCATCCGAGGAAGGTTTTTGGGCTGACCACCCCCCCTCTAATATGCAGCATTTCCATAATGTCTCCAAAGGAGACGTCTTCAGGGGGTGACCTTGGGGAACCTTCCCCTTCCTCTAAGTCCGTGTCCTCCGTGAGGGACTGGGGGGAGTCCAAGGGCCTCCTCTTGCACTTTCATTTGTGAGGAACCTCCTCGGCGGAGCTGTCCGAGGAGGGCTCACCAATGGGGTCCTGTTCCCCTACGGGAACCAACTGGAGCGCCGGCGCAGGCTGTCCCTAGGGCCGGACGATGGAAGACAGGCCCAAATGCAAGGGAGTGAGGGGTGGATCCACAGCACGGACCGGAGACCTGGAACTCCTCGACAGCACCCTCTCCACCACGTCAAAAGCCGAGGGTGAACCACTCTCCCCTGGATCCGAGAGTAGCCCCCTTGGCTCCGACGTGAGGACCGGTGTCAGAGCCGACGCAATCGGACCCGAAAGGGGAGTGTGCTCCGACCAAAACGAAGCTGAAGACACACTCACCCCTGCAGATATGAAGCTCGGCTCTCGGCCCTGAGAGGTCAGATCCGACACGCTCAAGGGTACGGTCGGCGTCGAAGTAGCCACCACTGTCGGCGCCGACTCCTCGGCTCCGAGACGGGATGAATCCAAAGACTCCAAAACCCGATAGTGAATCGGAGAAGGAGCAATTGGGGCAAAGAAAGGGGCCGAGCCCCCCCCAGAGGGGGGGAGGCAAGAGCACCCCCATCTGCATTTGGGCCTGCAGGAATCGACGCATCATCAGGTCCATATCAGCGTCAGACATACTCCTAGTAGACTTTGAAGAGGTCATCGAGGCGGGCCGGGAAGGCCGCCTAGATGACCTCGAGGGAGACTGGGACTCCTCCTCCGGCTCCGTAGAAAAGCGGGGAGAACGGAGCCAAGAGGGGGAAGAACCAGAGACCCTCCTGGGAGAGCCAACTAATTTAGCAGGCGGAGCAGAAGGATGAGATTCTGCCTGTCGCTTGTGGCTCTTATGCCGGTCCTTATCCCTATGCCTCTTCTCTTTGCTAGAAGAGTCCCCCCTCTCCCTGGGACACAGAGCGAGGTTGAGTCCCTGCTAGGGGAGGGGGAGCTGAAGGTTGGACAGCCACAGTTGTGACTGGTGCCACTGAGGGAGAAGAGGAAGAAGAATATGCGGGCAAGAGTCCCGCCAGGATTAACTTATTCCTCATATCCCTCACAGCCCGGGGGTTAAAGGCTGCGCACACTTGGCAGCCTGAAGACAAGTGGGCCACCCCCAGGCAGAGAACGCACTGACTGTGGCCATCCGCTGGGGACAGCTTATGACCACACTCAGTGCATTTAGAAAAAATGGCCTTAGGCTCCTCAGCCATCGCATGTTGAAATGCGCCCACACATACAGAGAAAGGGGAGGGAAAAAACTAAATTTACACTAAGTACCACAAAAAAACACCGAAAAATACAGAGACAGAAAACTAAGGGCCTACTACACTCACACACACCGAAAAAATACTAAAAACGTTGAAGAAAATAGTTTTAAATACTCTCACCAATGCCAAGAGCTCATCACTTAAGCTGTGGCAAACGAGATCCGGGGACTGGAGGGAGGTAGCAGGGTATTATGGGTAAGGGGGAGGAGCTGAGAGCTCGGATCTTTTAGCTTGGAAAGCTGCCGGCTCGGATCCGAGGTCGGATCCAATACCCACAGGTTGCTGATCAAGCGAAGTTAACTACTTCAGATCAGGTGTTTTTTCGGGCTCAAAGAGGATTTTGTGGGCCATGGTTAACTGAATGTAGTGTAATAGTTGGGGGAGTTCTAACCAGTTTACTTGCTTGAGTGCATGGCAATGATGAGTACTAGCTGGTAGGTTAGTGGCAAATCTTGCTATTTTGTTATAGCAGGATTCAAGTTTTAGTATCTCCGATTTTTGTAGATTAGTTAGTATGAGGGCTGCGTACAGCAGGGTGGAGATTAGGTGGGATTGGGCAATTACAATCTTAGTATTTTTGGTAAAGTAATGTTTATTTCTATATAGTGTACCTAGTGTTTTATGAACTTTTTTTACAGTTTGAGATATGTAATTGTCAAATTTAAGCTTACAGTCAATCTCAACTCCTAAGAGTTTGGTATTGGGGATGGATTTCTAATAGTGTTATTTAGTGAGGTGATGATAAATGTATTGGAGGTAGAGGCTACTTTGGTGGGATGGAAAATTGTTAGTTTGATTTTATTGGGGTTGAGTATTAGTTTAGCATTTGGGAGCCAGACTTGACTGCAAGAAAGGAATCTTGTGTTAGTGTCTGTAGCTGAGGCAGTGAGGAAGCAGCACAAATTACTGTTGAGTAGTCTGCATATTGGATGAGTGTAGACTGTGGGGCTGACAGGTGGAGGTTATTTGTAAATATGGAGAATAGGAGTGGTCCTAAGAGTGAACCTTGCGGGACCCTAGTGTTACAGGTAGGAGGGGTGAAAGGATGTGCTACCAAAAAACATGGAACCAGTTAAGAGTAGACTTACAAAAGTTTAGGTCAAAGAGGACATTTAGAGGTTTGGAATGAGAAACCATGTCAAAATCTTTTGACAGGTCAAGGAAGATAGAGGATACATAGTTGTTTCTGTTTCTGTGATAGCTAACAGTGTTAGTAAAAGTCAGTAGGGTGGTCAGTGTACTTTGGAATTGTCAGAAGCCATGCTGAGTGTTAGTTAGAAGTTTGTTAGTATAGAGATATTCCGAGACTTGCATATCAATGACCCTCTCTAGGATTTTAGACAGTGGTGATAATATTGCAATAGGGCGGTAGTTAGAGAAGTCGGTAGAAGAGCCACCTTTGTGAAGAGGGATAATGTGTGAGGTTTTCCAAATGGGAGGGACTTGTTGCTCAGCTGTGGATCTATTGATTAGTATTGTTATGGGATATGCTATTCTTTCTGCTGTTAGTTTAAGGTAAATGGCTATTAAATTGCCTGCTGCTAGTTTAGTGGGTTTTAATTTTTTTAACAATTTTCTAATTGTATCGGTAGGTACATGTTGGAGGGAAAAGGATGATGTGATGTTGGGACAGGGAGTGGTGGTTTTATTAGTAGGAGGTGGTTGTTTGTTTGACAGTGCTAAGATGGTTTCAGTAAAGTATCTGTTAAACTGAGTGACAATGCTGTCAGAAGTATTAGTAGTGGTAGGTGGGGGTGTACTTATTTTACCTGGCAGTAGGATATTGTTTATTGCAGACCAGAACTTTTGTGGATTTTTTGCGGTGCTTAGTTTGGCTTTCAGTATAGTAGTTAATTTTTTCATGTTTTGTTTCTTTGCTTTATTTCTAAGTACTTTGTAAGCCTGTAAGGTGGGTTGTGACCGTGCTTTCTTACATATTGTCCAGGCCTTATCTTTACATTTTAGTAGAGCAACGGTTTCCTTTGTTAGCCATGGGGCATAGTTGAATTTAAAGTGAATATATCTGAAAGGGGCATTTGAGTTTAGTATTGCAAGAAGGTGGAATTGAAGTAGTCTATAGCTTCCTGTAGGGAAGCTGTTTTAAAGGCAACCGGTTACATTGTTTGAGTGTATCTATTAATTTGTTGAGGTTCAGGTGTTTTTTTGTTTCTTATTTGTACAAAAGTGGTCTGTTTTGGTGTATATGTTCTTTTCCTAATGATATATGTTAGATAGGGGTCACTGAGACTATCTGATAAACATCCTGCATGAGAGTAGAGGGCTGGGTTGTTTGTTAGTATCCAGTCCAGAGTGGACTGTTTGTTAGATATCTTATTAAACCTGGTGGGTGACTGGTTGAATTGATTAAAGCCATGCAGGTTGATGCTATTTTTGGGGTGAGGGGAGTTGCAGTCTAACCAATCGATGTTAACGTCGCCCATGATTATAGTTTCTTGTGGTGAGGATTTACTACGACAATGTAATACGTTTTCTAACATCTTAATATTGTCCCCAGGTGGGATTTAGATACTGATTATATATATATGTGTGTTTGTTGGGATGCATATGCATAGTAATGATGTTTGTGGGCTTTGTTTATATATATATATATATATATATATATATATATATATATATATATATATATATATATATATATATATATATATCTTCCTTGAGAAATGGGCTACCCCACAGCATGCATACACACACACACACACACACACACACACACACACACACACACACACACACACACACACACACACACACATTCACATACAAACTCATATATTTAGAAATCAGCTGCCATAGCTTTGTGTGTGCTTAATAAATCTATATAATCTGCTTTGTAAAACAAGAACATCCATGATGCAAGGTTTTAAATAGTGCCAGCCACTCTATGTTGCTAACAATAGGAAATATTTCTTGTTAATAAAAATAAATAAAATACATTTTTTTTAAAACAATCACTGTCAGTTGAACTACCTGCATTTTTAGTATATTGCAAAATTCATAGGTTTAGCTAGAAAAGCTCCCTCTCCCCAAAAAGTACTATTTATGAATCTATCATTTAATATAGAGTGGCAGACTTTTGTTTCTAACAAGCATTCAGTTCACAAATTTGATGTATAGACTTAAAAAAAAACATATTATGCTATAAATAGATATAATCTGTAAACAGCAGTGAGGTATTTGCTGTTCCCTAGATGCAAGAGTTGAAAACTGAGTGGACACGTGTATTCCATCTCCCAATTACTTCTCTTTACTCTGAGTCTCTGTATTCTCATAAAGGGAGGCTCATCACAGTAACCATCTAGTCTGAACAGCAGTGTCAGGTGCTTGAATACAAACAGTGAAAAATGGTGAGGGGCTGCCCAGGAAGTGAGTCAGTAGCATTTGCCAGAGGTAATAGAGAGGCGTGCCAAAGGGTGAGTTAGTGTGAACTAACAATTCTGCAAATGCTATGTATTCTAATTTTTCTGTCCTTTTATTTAAATAGGAAAGTAATTTTTCTGTACCTTACTCCACTTAGTGTTACTCAGTAAATTGATTGTGTGATGTCCAAACCTTCAGCTAACAAAAAAAGAAAAAATATATTTCATATCAGATTTCTTACTCTGTCAAATGCTGATGGTCACCAAGCAGCTTCATGTTTAATTAGTATGAAGTGGCAAACTGAGGTAAATATTAATTTGGCCTTAGCTATGCAACAGTCTGCAGATATTTTTATTGTGTTTATTTATTTATTTGTTTATTCATTTTTGGTTCTACTATGAAATGCTACCTTCCTGAAAGCTGATATCCCAAAAGAATGAAAAAAAAATACTCCAAATTTAAAAAGGCAAAAACACACATCTTTAGTTGTTTTTTAGCTGGGAGATAAGCCCCCTCCCAACTTTTACATACCATTCCATGACTTCACCAACTTGAAGAAGAGAAAAATCTTCCAAAAGAAGTGAATCATAGCCAGAGCACACTCAGAAACCGCACCGACAATGATTTCCTATGGGAAATAGCATTCGGCATTATCACATTTATCCTTTTTTTTTCTGCAGGGTACTGATGCTTCAGCAAGTTCATCTCAAACATGTGCAGGGGAGTCATTTTTTAAAGAAAGTAACAAGAATAATACAAAAACACTCGATCCTTGCCTAAGAAGGAATTTATTCCAGAGAGAACACATCACAGCAACTGAACCTTCTTGAGAATAGACAAATGCCATCACAATGCAACAGTGAACTGACTTTGCCAAGAGCTGTGTTTGGAAACAGCTAGAGTTATTAAATAGCAGGGATTATTCGTTTATTTCAGCAGCCACAGTATATGTAAGGATGATTACTGTCACAAAGCAACTGACTGAAGTAAATCATCTAAGAGAATTAGAGTCTGAAGCTGCTTACATAGGTAGTTTAGTTAGCCAGGGAAGTGTTAACCCACCAAGAAGTAAAGAAGAAACTAAAACTCAAAATCATTCTAAATCTTTGTTTAGTGCAACAGATACTTGGGGATATTGGGGTTTTATGGCATAACACTTGCGCAACAACAAACTGCCTCAGCCCTTCATAATATGCATATTTTAAGTTGATATTTTTTCCATCAGTTTTTATTCCAGACTCTGATTTGTCTAAGGAAGCATTTTGCATGCTACTTTCAGCATGTAATTTGAATAAGCAGGGTGGCAATGTACTCTTCAGGATGTTTGGCTCTAGATTAGAGAACATAACCATTGTATAGATCAGCGATGTTACAGTCCTTATATAGTTCTTCTTTATATTCCTGCCACCTTTTCTTGATCTACTCAGTTGCTCAATATTCTCTTCTAACTGTTGTTTCTTAAGCATACAGATTCCTCAGGAAGTAAATAAGGTGACCCGGTATCCCCACTTGCCAAGGTTTGTTATGATCTGCAAAGTCAAAGGCTTTAAAATGGTCAACAAAGCAGAAGTAAATATTCCTCTGGAACTCCCTTACTTTCTCCATCATCCAGCAGATGTTGGCAATTTGATCTTTGGCACCTCTGTCCCTTTAAAACTAGTGTGCGCATTTGGCAGTTCTTGCTTCGTAAACTGCTGGAGTCTAGCTTTAGGATCTTGAGCATCGCCTTGTTTGTAACAAGTATAAGTGCTTGATAATCTGAACACTCTTTAGTATTGCCCATTTTTGGTGGATGGGAATATAAACTGACCTTTTCTAGTATACTGGTCAGTGCTGCATTTCATGCCAAACAGTACTGTAACAGCATCATCTTGCAGGATGTTAAGCAATTTAGTTGAAATTCCTGCAGCCTTACTGGGTCCTGTCATCTTCACTCTCCAGGATGTTTGGCTTTAGATTAGAGAACATACCATTGTATGTGTCAGTGATGTTCGAGTCCTTATATAATTCTTTATATTCCAGCCATCTTTTCTTAATAGTCTCGGTTTCTGCTAGATCCCAGCATCTTTGTTTATTATCATGCCCATTTTTACCTAGAAGTTTTCCTTAATATCAGCAATCTTAAACAGATCTATTATAGCATACATATGAACAAACACGTTAGCAGGAGACTGTTTTTATGACAACTGATTCTCATAAAGCTATTGTTAAAAAATTTTGAGGAATTTATGTTTCAGTACTAAACAGATACGATTTTCATCTAAAATTTATAATCTGATTCAAGCATATTTCTATTCAACTACTTACTTTTTGAAAACTGGTAATAACAATACAGCAACAGTTATTCAGTACGCACAAGTATGCCATGGTTAACTGCTCTAACTGCAACTAATAACATCTTAGAAAGCCAGCCTATCTTTATTTCAGATTATAATGCAGAATGTTTACTTTTTTAAATGATTTTTTTATTAAAGCTATCTAATATAAATGTAAGTCATTCATTATTTATAGTTTACAAGGTAACTAACAAGTGTACACACGTTTCCAGTTACAACGTAAATGCACAAATGTTCTGATAATGAACAAACAAATTACACTATTATTTTTGTTTTAAACACAGAAAAAAAACACTGGTTTATTCTAGAAGCCAACTTTACAGTGAATATTAAAGATACTATTTGACAACAAACAAACTTTTACAAAACCTAAACAAAAAAAAATGATGAGCAGGTTTAAAATTGTTTTTGTTAGAAAGAATGAATGCACTAAAAACTTATTTGCCTGAGTAGATCTTTTTTTTTCATCCCATTATTTCACTTTCGCCAGACTACAGATGGTATAATAAATTCAGAACGTTATAAAGTAAATTTGTATAGAGATGAGGTTATCCTGTGTTAGCATGGTTAACACTAATAGTAGAAAAGGCCCAAGGAGGTTCAGAGTCCCAGAAGCAGAAATAAATATGTAATCACACATTTGAGTGAATTTACCAAAATGTTGTACAGATGGACACAAGTAGATTACTTTTGTATTTCACATCTATTAAGTTCATTATTTCAGCACTTATCACTGAGGTTAAGTATGAAATATAAACAGACATAATGAATGTTTTACATGATTTGATTACATTTAATAATGTCACAGTTAGAAAAATAATATTTCCTTAGTTACTGCTTTCTTTGCATGCATGGTTTCATTTTCCAATTACATTACATATATAAAAGGAAGTCCATCAAAGGTCAAATAATGTTATTTGTGGTTTACAATCAAAAGGCAGAAAGTTAGTTGAATGACAGGCACCACCTTGAACATGGTAGGAGCGACAGTCAGAAGGTCGATGTACAGTTGTAAGTTAGTTCATAAGATCGTAAACAAGGCAGGGACAATAAGCATGGTTGGCAATGGCAGCTTTTGATATAAATATCGACAAAACATTGCCAATGTTGTCACGTCAACCTATTTAATATGCATGAGTTGAGGATATGCATCGGTAACATCACCGTCCGCGCTTGTGAATGTCGCAGTTATGATAGTAATTCATTATTTGTCATACTCTGGGAAAGCTATTTAGGAATACCTCAACAAGTATTTAAAGCTTAACTCTTTATACAACCTAAACTTTACAAAAATGATATTACAGAAAATGGCCATGATGTATACCGCAGTTGAAATAGTGCATACTGTGTTTTTTTCCACTTTAATGCACTGTTACTCTTAAAGGTTAGACAATATTCTAGTACTGTTAGGTTCCTCCTGTATATTATCAATCTTACAATAACAGTAGAAATGACTGCTGATGAATTTAATGGTGGTATTCATTGGCCAGAGTGTAAGGCAGTTGTGTGAAACATGACCCTTTGCCCACATGCAAATACTGTAATGTGAACAAGCAGTGCTGGTTTTCACATTTCTCACGCCTGCAAAGAAACTCCCATATAAATTGTGCAGACCTGCAACTGTGTAAAAGTAGCTACAAATATTGCATGACTATGCATACCTTTGGCACATGTGTGTAACTACTGCCCATGTTCGTAAGCTCTTCAGTAAACTTGTATTTTTGTAAATCGGCAGGGGGAGAGATAAGCTGCACTACTACTGCAAGACTTTATAGAGAGAGTCTGCACATACTCAAGTTCAGCACTGCTAATAGCTTATAGCAACCTTACTATACTCTGAAGAAGTCATTTTGTGGACATCAGGTTTGTAATTTTGCAAGTATG
>NC_056728.1:1346438389-1346505889 GCF_019279795.1 Protopterus annectens
AAGAAAAAAAAACCTCCAAACAAGGATCCTCCACTGTTCTCCTTAACTTCTTTGTCTGTCCTAAAGAACTGCCCAGAAAAGTGTATGTATCCTAATGGGAAAAATATCCTTACCTGTTGCTGTTGTATTTAGCCCTGCATATGATCGCTAGCAGCCTACTGCAGACTTCTCTTGCCCCTTTATTTTCTCAACTTTCTCTCCACTGCTCTAAGGCTCTTGTTATTGACGATTTGTCCACTAGGTGGCAGAATATACTTTCTGCACATTATTCATTATATCTCCCACGTTAAACAAATACCAAATCATTTCTAAAAGGGCCATTATTACCCTAACTTAAGCCTACAATCTCTGTGACCCTCTGCTCTTACCTATCTATAACTATAGTAAATCAGTGCTCCATCTCCATACCTTCCTACCTCTGAGCTTACCTCTCAGTCCACGGATTGCTCTTCTTACCTTATTCCTTCTCCTTGGCTCTACCAGCTCCATTCACCCTGCAGGCTCACTCTGCTCTCGTACCTTACCCCCAATTTCCACCCACCCCCTTATCACCTAGAGTTATACATAGCTAACCACTCCCCCTACTCACCCACCAACCAATCCACATCCCTCCCACCCCCTCAAACAATTACACATACCACTCCTACTAATCCAACCTATCAGCAACTCTCCTTAATAATGAAGACATACCTCCTGCAAATGTCTCTTCTATCCTTCTTAGTATGTACCTATTACATCACATCTTACAACTTCACAGGACAGGACAACTTCCCCCAAACCCATAAATCCACTGCAAATTTCTCTCCCATCCTACCTCCCTAACAATAAGCTCCAGTTTATACCACACTACTGCTGTAAGCTATAGCCATTTTAAACTCTTTACCTCTTACCTCAAATTAACAGCAACCCAAAAATACTTTACCATACTACAAAAACTAGCTAAATTAATGCAAAATGTCCATCATCAGTTCCTGTGTGCTGGAGATAGCCACCCAAACCCAGGACCTAACAATACAAGTTCTCTTGCCAATTCACATCAGCTTCCCAAGATAACACAACTTACCACCAGGCCACTAAACAGTCTACTCCTCCTAAGCCTAAATATTCGAAGCATTAACAACAAAACACATGAACTACACACTCTAATCTCTCAATACTCCCCAGATATAGTCAGTATAACAGAAACATGGCTAAAACCATCTACCCAAGATACCGAGATCCTACCACCTGGATATAGCATCCTTAGGCAAGACAGACTAGGCAAAAAGGGTGGAGGCATTGACCTGATGCACAAAAATAGTTTATCCATAACTAAAATTGAGGTAACCATGCCCCCTTTCGAAAAAGCAGAAATTCTCCTAGCAAAGCTTAAGATATGTAACAGAAAAGCCATCAACCTAGTAACAGGCTATATCCCACCAGGAGATAACATCCCTACCTTGGAGACTTTCCTTCAATGGTTATCACAATTCATGCCTCAAGAGACCATTGTATTAGGTGACTTTAATATAAACTGGCTCACATGCTCCTCTCAAGTACCCACTAGCCATATCAATTGTCATACCTTCTCACAAGTAATCAACAGCCCACCAGAATAGTCAAAAACAGTAAAAAGGAAAGCCTATTAGACTGGATCTTATTAAATAAAATACCCTGCTCCTACTTAGCCGGCACCCTTCCAGACGCATTGAGTGACCATCAAACTACTTTCTTACTTAAATACAACTCCCACCACCCCCAAACTCCTATACTTCAAACAATTAGAAATAAAAAACACTTTAACCCCACTAACTTCAGACAAGAACTAAAGCTATACAATTGGTCTGACCTTTATTACCTACCCCTAAATTAAGCTATTGAGCACTTCAGCTCCACCTTCTTAGATATATTAAACAGACACGCACCTGCAAGAACTACTAGGGTTAAGTCAAAATCAGCCCCATGGTTATCTAGGGAAACTAGGCAAAAAATAGCTGAAAGAAATAGAGCCTGGGTAACCTGGAGGTCCAATAAAAGCCCTATAACACAGCAAGCCTACCAACAAATTAGAAATCTAACCAAAAAACTAGTTATGCAAGACAAGAGAAACTATTTTGTTACCCATCAAAACCAACATATGAATAATCCTAAGAAATTCTGGGCAGGTTTAAACAAGTTACTACACCCTGGTAAAACCATTACCCCACCCCCAACATCAGGTTTAACAAAAGACAACATAGCTGAATCATTCAACACATTCTTTACCAAAACCGTACTTGCTCAAGCCCAACATCTCACTGTCACTGCAACAGGTGTCCACTCTTCCACTAACTACATGCCCACTTTTAAGCTGCAACCCACCCCAACCTCTTACATAAAAAACTACTCTCCCAGCTGAAACCCACAACACTAGCAGCAGATTCCCTCCCTCAATGAATTTCTAAACCTGGCAGCAGCAGAAATAGCTGTACCAGTTACTATACTAATCAATAGATCAATCACTGAAGCTACAGTGCCCCTGATTTGAAAAACTGCCTATATCATACCTCTTCACAAAGGGGGTAGTTCCTATGACATATCCAACTACTGACCAATCGCAATTCTATCTCCACTGGCTAAAATATTAGAAAAATGTATCCACCGTCAACTAATGTCCACCTTATAAATCAGGAGCTCATATCTCCAACACAACATGGTTTCCATCCAGGTCATAGTACCACCACAGCACTGTTAGCATTTACAGACACAATAAACCATAACAGGAACAATGGTAAACTTACATCAGCCCTTTTCTTAGACCTATCAAAAGCCTTTGATATGGTTAGCCATGACAAACTCATATGCCACCTCAAAAACCTGGGCTTAGACAATTAAACAGTCTCCTGGTTCAAAAATTATCTCAGGGCAGGCAACAAGCAGTACAGTGGGACGATAACTTGTCCCCACTTTTACCAGTCACACTTGGGGTACCTCAAGGATCAAAACTAGGTCCATTTCTATTCTCAATTTTCACAAACAACCTCCACTCAGCTGCAAATAGCACTAGCCTTATCCAATATTCAGACAATTCCACTATAATATGCAGTGCCTCAGCACTGGAAGAACTACACAATAAAACCCTGGATAATTTCCACTCAGTTGAAAATTGGCTTATTGACAATGGCCTCATTCTTAACCCCAGAAAGACCAAGATCCTGCTATTTCGCCCCTCACAAAATACCAGCCTTACCACCACTTTCAATATTCACTCTTAAAATAGTACACACACCACACCCGAATCTCACATAAAATTACTAGGCGTAACCATTGATAACAACTTAAAATTTGATATCCACATAAATCTAGCTGTTAAAACACTCACAGAAAGCTAGGTAGTCTCTACAAGCATAAGTCCTTCCTGACCCATACTGCTAGGACCACAATTGCTCATACTCACCTCCTCTCAACATTACTTTATGCATCCCCAATCCTAACCAGTCTATCCAAAACAGAAACCAGTAACCTGACAACCTGCTATAATCAAATAGCCAAATTTGCTAATAACACCTCTTTTTGAACCCATCACTGTCATAACCTAAAACAATTGGGCTGGCTTGAACTGCCAAATTTACTAATATATAATCAACTTATCATCACTCATAAGCTGCTCTCCCAACCAAATAAAACATCTTCTTTAAGCAACCTAATTCAGCAGTACTCCTGTCCTAAGCAACTCCGCTCCACAGATAAGTTACTATTAACAGTTACTAGATCCCACAACCATGCCGGTGACTCACTCTACTCATCTTACATATCCAAAATTTAGATCTCCCTGCCTTCATCCATTACCCTGGAATCTTCTCTAACCAAATTTAAAATGTCTATCAAAAGCCATCTTAACAACAAATGGTTATGCCCCTGCTCTACACCAGACTAACTTCAGTCCTACTCCACTACTGCAGTAACTCTTGCCTTACACACACAGTCTCTTGATAGGACTGCACAGTCTTATCAATACCCCATTCAGATGCATGATGTGACTCTACATAGTTAACATACCTTAATATTGTTTGTATATGTTTTGATCATTTTTAAATGTTTTTGCCAATGACTTAATAATGTTTGCTCATTAATATGGTCTTGTTGTATATAGTAGAAACATGCTAGTATATTTTGTTTGTATATTTTGCATATATGTTTCTTTGGAGCTTTTCTCCCCGGGCCTCCACTGAAAATGGACATGTACTAGTTGGACTATCCTGGTTAACAAATGTAAAATAAATAAATATATATATATATATATATATATATATATATATATATATATATATATAATTTTTTTTTCCCCCCTATAACTAGTGGTATACTGATGAATGCAGTAAGAATCGCATAACTGCTGAAGTAGTGCCCCACCCCATCTGCCTTTCATTCCCAATGATAATCAAGCATGTAACCCTGTAACTTCACTGAAATTGAAATTATAGCAATGAGGGCAGTTGATATGATTTTTCTTCCCTGACGTCTAGTCAGCTAGTAAAGGAATGAACTGCAGTTGTGATGTTGTTTAAAAGTAATAAATTCGTTACAAATTAGAGTAGTTACAGACACTTCACATCTTTTCATACTTCCCAAACATAGAGAATTACTCGGTTTTTACCAAGTTTTGAGGTCCAAATAGTGGGGTGCCATGATTCCTGAGTGGCACCCCTTCATTTCCGATCTTTCTTTGTTTTTTTTTTCATGCTTTGTGAGCTGACGCCTTCACATGTGCGATGACATCAGCTCCATCAGGGCTACCAGCCTGTCGGAATTGAGGTGAGTGTGTGTATGTGTGAAACTGCCCCCATTTTAATACACCTGGTGGCTAGAGGTACTCAGGCTCAAACCCTGTACCTTGGGTACAAGGTAAAAAGAGCCTAAAGTCCCTAGCCACCACCACTTGCAAATTTGTGCCTCATATGTTTAATCTGTTCCTCATAAAATCTGGGGTTTTTCAGGATTTTTGTGGCAAATCACTGCAGGATTGAATTCATTAAATAATGACAGGCATTTGAATTTCAGACTTCATATTCTTCAGAAAATAAATGGTAACACAAAACCTTTTATTCTAGCAATTTTCTAAGTTTATAAGATCAGTATTTGAAATTTCTCCCTATTTTGGGGCTGTATTCCCCCATTATTGGCTTTGGCCAGTTTTTTTGTGCTAAGAGTTGAGAGCTATGGTGAGAAGTGAGAACTGAATTTGTATTCCCCCATTATTGGCTTTGTCCAGGTTTTTTGTGCAAAGAGGTAGAGAGCTATGGTGAGAAGTGAGAGCTGAATTCACTAAATGATAGCCATTTAAGTTTCAGTCTTCCTATCTTTCAGGAAACTGCTGATTTGGCATAGTGGTATGTTGCTCTGACTGTAGTCCACAGGGTCCTGGGTTCAAGACTTGCCAGTGAAATGCATGGTGATAACACATTTTATTCTAGCAACTTTCCAAAATTATACAAGCAATGTTTAAAATGTGTCCCTGGTTTTTGCCCCCCCCCCAAAAAAAAAAAAACTGAAATTGAAAATAAGTGTGAGAAGCTGTGCAAGATGCCTATGGCTTACACTACTGTCATTCTATTTATAGTGTAGGTGTGGAAGTAGACTTTTATGATGGAAATGTTCTGAATTGGGCAGTTTTCTCATTATTGGTTCATGCATTTTCTTTCATTGCCTACAGCCTAATGGAAAATGTTTCAAACAATAAATGTAAAATGTGCTCTGTCTAACAAGTGTGCTGTATTATACAAGGAATATAATTTAATAAAGTCAGGAAGGTGCATCAAAGAACACATGTATGTTTCTTGTTTTATGTGCAAGGGGCCAATGATTTGAAAACAGCCCAAAGGTAATCTTTATCCACCACTGGCCAGATGCATTTTCTTTGGATGTGGTGTGGGTTTCAATGCTGTTTCAATGAATGTGAGTTTCAAGGGCAGAGAAGTTTTAATGCCAAGTCTATTTTCATTCTGAGACAGTGTTGCTTTGTTTAGCGGATGTCTATTGGTGTTTGTACATTGGGCTGTAAAATGTAAAATTAAAATAAACATTGTAGACGTAAAGCAGTATGCACACATTAGTGTATGGTAAATGGGGCAAAATAGCCAGTTAATGGGACATCAGAATGGCTGCAGGGGGACTCTGGTGCCATATTTTGGTTGTCTGTTCTTCAGTTTGCATTTGAAAGTTGGCATCCCACAATTCCATTGGAGTGGGCGGGGTTACATAATTATGTATGCAAATTTTATGTTCATCAGGGTACAGATTTGTACCTATTTTTCATGGGCCTTGTCCAGATTTTTGATGTTGCCAGGTTGAGAGATATGCATCTTTTGCAAAGGATACTAACAAGAGCATCATATACTTCAAGGGGGAAGGGTCATTTGAACCACTTATTGATTAACAATGTTGCTGCTGTGGTAACTTAGCAGGTTTTACAGTTCAGCAGGGCCACACTTAAGTAGGTGTGACTCTGGCTGAAATAAGTGGGTAGCATTTATCAATAAGCAATTGATTGCTTAGAATAGATGAATGTTCTCTTATTGGTAAGGTTGTCTATTTATTTCAGCCAAAGTCATAGCATAGCAGCAATAATATTGACCAATAAGCAGTTCAGCAGTGCTCAACCCTCCCACTGAAAGCATATGTGATCTTGTTAGCATCTACTGCAGAAATTGTGAAGTGTTGATGAATACCTAATACATTATCAATACATGCAATCTTCTATGAAATTATTGAGATAACCCAACACTACAACCTGTGAGAGATGCACTTACATAGCCAAAATGGAAGCAAAGCTCTCTCCACCCAAGATTGTGCTAAACAGTCAAGAGGAGAAGGTTAACACCCACACTACACCTCAAGCAACACATAGCCCTTCTAAACCCGCACCACCAACACCCACATATAGCAACACTAAATCCACATATGCAGAGGCCCTTAACTGTAACCTGCCCAAGCAACAAAGACCTCTGAAGCTGAAACGCAAACAAACACCAATCACAACCAATGTGTCACATAGTTCACAACACCAGTGTGCCACCCAGCAACAGCCCCTAAGGCAAGACAATGTACCTAACACTTTAGTCATAGGTGACTCTATAGTCCGGCACACTGATGTCCCTCTCACCAGGTTGAATAAGGAGAAAATTACAGTCAGCTGCCTGTCGGGTGCCAGGATCCGCCACATAACGCATGCACTCAAGTCACTCCACAACAAGTACAAATATGACTCTGTCATTGTCCATGTTGGAGTGAATAACTTGAGACGTACCTCCCTGGACTACATGAAAAGAGACATGGAAGAGCTCTCTGATCATGTGGCCCAGGCAGGTATGACACTAGCCCTGAGTAGCATCCTGCCTTCGCCCAGAATGATACCACAATATAAGGATAAAATGATTGACTTCAACAATTGGCTAAGCTTATGGTGTCATTCAAAGGGGATCCAGTATCTGTCTGCCTGGGATGACATGATTGACAGACCACGATGCTTTGCCAGAGATGGTCTGCACCTGTCGCCCTGGGATTCAGGTTACTGGCTAAGGCTCTTGCCACCCCTATAGTGCCTTTTTAGGCAAACTTCAAAGGACAAAACCACCACCATAACAGGTACAAGCATGCAAAATCTGAAGGTAATGCTACTCAATGCTAGAAGTCTAAACCTCAAAATGCACTCTCTCGAGGCACTCCTAAAAATGGAGAACATCGATATCTGTGCAGTAACTGAGACCTGGTTCAAGGCTCCAGAGAGCACCCCTGCAATACCAGGCTACAACTCTTACCACACTTTTCTGCCACCAAACCAGGACCCAAACACTAAAGGTGGAGGAGTGTCAATATTCACCAAGGATATTCACACCACCAGGCTAGTTGCCCAACACAATGTGTCTGAAATTCTCCAAGTGCAACTAACACTAGGTAAGACTGCAATCCAAATTGTAGCTTGCTACAGATCCCCCACCATACCCCAAGATTCTCACTACACCTTTCTAAACATACTGGAAAATATTAAGATAGAACCAAACACCCTAATACTGGGTGATTTTAACTACCCTGCCATTAACTGGGAAAACTACTCATGTCCCAACACCTTTAGCGGTTCTTGGAATTCATAAATTCCAACGCCCTGGATCAACTAATCCATAGTCCCACCAGGGGCTCCAATATCCTAGACCTGGTCATTACCAACATGGGAAATCAATGCTCCATACCTATGGTCACCCCCTCGTTAGTCAGGTCTGACCATAAGCTAATCACCCTTAACATCCACATACCACCCCCCCACCCCAGTAAAGTAACCACCATAAAAACTTCTCCAAAGCCAACTTCATGCTACTCAAGTCAGAAGTGACAAACTTCATGACACCCATGCAGACGGGAACTGAAAGTTCAACTGCTGAATCCTACACTATGGCACTGTACGAGCACATCCACTCATGCATGAATCGTGCCATCCCAAATAGAACCAAAATGCTCTCATCCAAAAAGGAAGCCAATCTGGTGGTCCCCTGCCATAAACAAACTTTACAACAAAAGGAAGAAACTTTTGCAGAAAAGAGGAAAATCCCAGGATGCAAAAAACTCTTTTACTAGCCTCAGTAAGAAACTGAGATGCCTCATAAAATCCTCCAAAGCTAGTTAAGAAAATAAAATTGCCAAAGATTCCAAAGACAACCACAAAGCATTCTATAATTATGTCAAGAATCTAAATGGCAATGCTCAGATCTGCTCTGAGCTAAAACAGAATGGCATTAAATATACTGATCCGAAGGATATTGCCAATATCCTGGCAGATCGATTCAGTGCCAACTTCACCCCTCTCACCCCTAAATGGCCTATCTCAATACCAGAAGATTGCCAATTCCAGTAATAACGGCCACACAGGTACAAAACGCACTCTCTAAAGCCAAGAATACAGCATCCATGGGACCAGATGACATCCCGGGCTGTGTACTACATGAACTACAATATGAACTGGCACCTCACCTAAGTGTCATGTTTAATCATAGCCTCACCTCAGGTTTCGTGCCCACTGAGTGGCGCAGAGCTACAGTTATCCCAATCCACAAGGGGGGATCCACCTTGGATCCTGGAAACTACCGTCCCATCAGTCTGACAAGCCTTATCTGCAAGGCCATGGAGCGTATTATCATGGAACTTATAAACAAAGACATTGGCAACCTTCAAACACTGGACCCCACCCAGTTTGGGTTTGTGAAGGGCCGATCTTGTCTCCTGAACCTGATTGACTTCTTTGAATCAGTCTCCAGAGCCATGGACAAGGGTAAGGTGGTCCATACAGCCTATCTAGACCTTGCCAAGGCCTTTGACACCATCCCCCACTCTGGAATCATAGATAAACTTACTAAGTTGGGCATAAATCCCTATGTCACCCAATGGGTTGCTAAATGGCTTACTGATAGAACCCACACTGTAAAAGTAGCCGACTCCAAATCCAGCTCCAGACAAGTGACAAGTGGAGTACCTCAGGGTTCAGTCCTGGGGCGCTCTTGTTTGGCATCTATTTCTCTGAAGTACAGGTCAACACTAAGGGACTCTGGCTAACAAAGTTTGCAGATGACTGCAAACTGGGAGCCATTATTGAATCCCAAATGATGTGGATACTCTACAAAGGGCCTTACAGAAACAGATGCTTGGTGCCAGAGCCATGGGCTCAAGCTCAATGCCAAGAAATGTATTGTTATCCCCTTTGGGAAAAACATGTATCCATGAATTACCATATAGGTGGCAGTACACTAAACACAGAAAGTGTGATAAGAGACTTAGGGACACAGGTGGACAGTGGTCTCACCTTCAATAACCACATCGCCACAACAGTCAGGAAATCCTTCTATGTAGCACACCTCATCACGAAGGGCTTTTCATCCAGAAAAAGGAGGTCATTGTCCCACTGTACTCATCCCTCATTAGACCCATTATAGAATACAACGCCCCATTTGGTATGTACCTCTCAAGACATCTGCAACAACTGGAAAGGCCTCAGAAATACCTCACTAAAAGAATCACAGGCCTAAAGCAGATGCCCTACGCTGACCACCTTAAAAACTCCAGCTATACTCTGTCGCATATCGTCTACTCAGAGGCGATCTCTGCTTAACATACAAGGCCATGTCAAACCCAGAGCTGTTGGACATGCTACACTTAAAGAAATCCCAATCCCTCAGAGCTACATGCTCCAGGGATCTAAACCTTGTCATCACAATAAACAAAACATGTTGGAGGGATAGGTTCCTGACCCAGAGACTCCCCAGACTCTGGAATAGATTGCCCATACATGTCAAGCAGAGTGCCTCTTTGGACCTCTTCAAGAGGAACCTTGACGATTGGATGGGAGAAAGGAAATTCACCCCAGGGATCACGTCAGTCGCCCTGCTAGACAGGGGTCCAGGAAAGTAAATAATGTGGGAAGAAATAGCCAGGGAATTGTTATGGCTAGGCTTGTATAGGCCCTAGGGCTGATAGCCTAGTACCACCCTATGAACCTATGAACCTATGCTTACAATGCTGTACAAACATTTAGCTTTGGTTATATACATTGCTGATTACTTACTTGAAGAAATGTGCAAAACTCAAACGATAGCACTGCAGCAGCCAGCAACATTTATAACAATGATACATAATGCATTGTAAGTGTATACAAGAATTACAGAAAAAAATGACTGTTAAATAAAGTTACAGAGAGAAAAAAGTAAAAGTGCCATGATCACCACAGTGTCTGTGTCCACCTCAGAGATTTTTAATACATATGAAGATTCCCTTAGTAATGATGTTTTCATGCTTAGCATAAAACTCTCCTGCTCTTCTGAACTTCTGCCACTTACTGGGCAAGCCAGTCCAACTGCTGCCTCTAGAGGTCACCTGCATTACTCAGCCAAATCTGGTAAGCCCAGTCAAACCACTCAACTCAACCTCAAGATCAGTCCACATAACTATTTTATTAAATGGAACCCAGGTCACATTCTCCGATCCGGTACAGTATGACATTGTGTATAGGTACAGGAACATTTTAGTTTCCATGAAGCATCAACCTGGGGTCCTCTGCCAAGATCACACAGGAAAAGTCAATTCTTTATCCAGGTTCAAGAGAGAATGGCACCTAAGGTATGAATGTGAGACTTCTAGGGTGTGAACCACATCCACTGCAATAGGACATCAATCGTTCAGACAGCTAACAGCCTGCGCTTGTACCCACTTAGCACCTGAAAGCATATACATAAGTAGTACAAATGAGCATGCAAAAGCCTGTTGCTTCTTGTTCACTTTGCCACAAACCTATGCGCAACGTTTGCTGCACTTGCACATGCACACTGTGGCACATATGTACTAGTGCATATGTGTGCACTAATGCAATTCATAGAGCTATGTGCCCTCAAGCCTCGTTTGCATAAAAGCTTTGTAACTTTAATAAAACTTGCTGAAACTTTCTGACTGTCACCATTTTGCGTGCTGCTGTTTTCTACAATTCTTGACAGACAACCAAAATTAAAACCAGCTATTTAAAATAGTTACAGAATAAAAGGACTAGGCTCATAATATTGCTGTTTACTGAAAATTCTTCAAGAAAAGCTTCTTAAGACCTGAAAGATGAAATTCTGTTTTTGAAACTGTTTAACTCTGAACATTAGTGGTTAAAGGTTACTGATTCATTTGATGTACTAAGAAATGAAACTATAACTTATTATATTTCATGGAGAGAGCCATCAGTAATAAATTAGGACAGACTTTCTCCAGCCCCACCACACACCTATGCAGTCACACACTTTTTTGATGTTTCTGTTAAGCCAAAAAATATTACAAAAAAACAAGGAAAAACAATTTACATACAATGGAAATAGGGAAAACTGACAAATCAAATATAATCTACACAATGCTTTCCTCTACTGCTTAGTCTTAGTATTGCTTAAATGAGATGTAGAATATTGCTTCAATTCATCCAGGGTTGGGTTAAATCACTAATTCCCAAAACTGGTATTTTAGGGACAACATGTTACGGCATCGCAGAGCATGGCATAGGAGAGAAAATTTCACCACTGAGGAAAACCATATCCTCCTAGGTGCACTTAAGACATGTGGACAAAGGGGGTCCAAGACAGGCAGAATAAGCTAAGTTGTGGGATAAAGTATTGGCTAGTATAAATGCAATGGGGGAAGGAATTATACCTCGTCACAGTGCAGAATGAGATCTAATGATATGGTGTCCCATGCTGGGAGCAAGACAAAGCAGAATGCAATTGTACAGAGTGAGAGAGATGTATTTGCACCAAGAATCTATAATCTATGCTCTCTCTCTCTCTCACTCAAAACAATAACAAGGAGGAGGTTTTCAACTCACCCACCACTACATATGCCCATAGTGCCACTACTCATACACATACCACTTCTCATACACATAGTCCACATCAAACACATAAATCCACATACTTGGAGTTTCTCTCAAAAAACTTACCGAAACACCAGAGACATCCAAAACACAAGATTGCTACAACTAACACAGTTCCCTCAGCACCCATGACACATAGCAACACCAGTGTCTCACCCACCAAGCCAGTAAGACATAACATTCAAAAAACAAAATTTCTTGTAATTGGAGACTCAATAGTGAGACACATGGATGTCCCACTCACCAGGCTGAACAAGGAGAAAGTCACAGTCAGCTGCCTGTCCAGTGCCAGGATTCATCAGATCTCGCATGCACTCAGGTCTCTCAGCAACAAGTACCGTTATGACTCTGTCATAGTTTATGTTGGTGTGAATGACCTGAGATGTACCTCACTGGACTATATGAAGACAGACATGGTTGAACTCTCTGAGTATGTGTCTCAGGCAGCTATGTCCCTAACCTTGAGCAGCATACTCCCCTCACCTAGAATGATGCTACAGTATAAACAAAAAAAATATTGATTTCAGTAATTGGCTGAGGTTTTGGTGTCATTCAAAGAGGATCCAGTTCCTGCCAGCTTGGGAAGCCATGATCAACAATCCTTGCTGCTTTGCCATAGACGGTTTGCACCTGGCACCTCTAGGCGTTCGGCTACTGGCAAAGGTTCTTGCTTCCCCCATAGTGCCTTTTTTTAGGCAAGGTCTCAAAAACAGTATTACCAAAGTAAAATTAATCAATCAGAACAAAATAAGGGTCATGCTGCTAAATGCTAGGAGCATAAACTAAAAACAGCTCTCCCTGGAAGCACTTCTATCACTAGAAGATGTAGATGTCTCTGCAGTCACAGAAACCTGGTTCAAGGTCTCAGAGAGTACCCCAGCCTTGCAAGGCTACAATGCCTTCCAAACCTTTAGACCGCAAAATGAACATGTGAAAACCAAAAGAGGTGGTGTTTCAATCTATATTAGATATAGATTCACCTCCCATCTAGTTAAACTGGACAACTCCAAGGAGTTACTCCAGGTCCAGGTTACAGTAGGTAAGACCCCCATTTAAGTCATAGCCAGATATAGATCCTCCTCCATGGCTCACAATGCTCGCAAAGCCTACTTGGCAAAACTGGAGACAATCCAAATTTTATTGAATACACACTGGTTATGGCAGATCTCAAGTATCCCTCCATCAAATGGGAAACCTACACTAGCTCTACCTCACTAGAGCAAAAGTTCCCTGACTTTGTTAATTCAAATGCCCTGGAACAAATTGTCCATACCCTGACAAAGGGAACAAACATTCTGGATCTGGTCCTCATCAACATGTCAAACAGATGCACTAGCACAACTGTGGGACCCTCATTAGTTAAAACTGACCAAAATCAGACATCTTTGAACTCGCACTAACACTAGAACTCACACAGGGACAAATCAGACTAAAAACTTCACTAAGGCAAAGTATACCCTCCCAGGTGAAGGTATAAATGTATTCCAAGGCCCACTCCAAGCTGCGAGTGGTAACTCCTCCAAAGCTTAAACTAAAGCCCTGTACAATCACTTGCATAAGTGTATAAACTCTGCCATACCAGAAAGAATCAATGCCAAAGCCCCAAGTAAAAGCAAGTTGCCATGGTGGACATCCAGCATCAACAAACTTTACAATAAATGCAAAAAGTTGCTGTCCAAGAAAACAAAGGCAAGGCCCCAACAATGGAAAAGCACCCTCCTTAGCCTCAACAGGCAAATAAGACAACTTGTCAAATCCTCCAAGGGCTCCTTTGAGAGAAACTTAGCAAGTACAGCCAAGGATAACCATAAGGCCTTTTACATAACCTAAAGGGTAGGACCCAACATGTGCAGAATTAGTGCCCAAAGGGTATAACACACACTGACCCCACAGAGATAGAAAACCTACCAGCGGATAGGTTTGGTGAAAATTTCACTCCATTATCCCTCCTAACTTACAACAAAACAGATATCTCAATTAACAGATAGACACAGTCTTTATACCAAAGCATAGTATGGCAGTAAACTTGACATGATGTAGCTCTATGGTTCATCCATTTCTGAATGCTATCTTTTTATACAGAAAGTGTGATTTTATCTGCCACAGTGTTTATGTAAAGTCCCTAAAACATGCCAGCCACAAGTAGTTGGCAAAACTGGTCTCCCAACAGCATTATTTTACCTATAAACCCACTGAACAGGAATAAAAATACTGACCTTTCGCCCATCCATGGTGTTTGGTATAATAGAAAGTCAGAACATGCCAACATAAAAAAGTGCTTTGATCTTTGAACTTAGAAACACATTTCATAATACTGGACCCTATATCCTTGTGTGTGAGTACAAATTAGAATGTATTATTTGATAGCATTTTATTTAAACAATATAAAACTATAGATGACTTGTTAATGGACATAAGCATTCTCCTTTTTATACAAAAAACAATAATAAGCTACATGACATTTGTTTTATTGATGCTTATTACTGAAACTATAACAGTCAGCCTAAGGAATAATGTACTTAATCAACTAAGCAATACTTAGCACCTACTCCAGTTTCTTATGACAATATTCTTAGCATTGCCGACTTCCAAGATGGCTGCACATGGAGTAACAGATATATTTCAGCTCTCTCAGTGTGAAAACAGAAACTCAGAAGAGAGAGCCAGTGAAGTTATTTTGGGGGTAAATTTCAGTAACTGGCTAGTAAGTGCACTGCCTGGGTGCCAGCAAACAAAAATTTGGATAATCTGAAAAAAAATCAACCACAAAAGGTGAGCACAAAATACTGACTGTGAAGAATTGTGCAGCTGTTCGGCAAAAAGCAGTGCAAGCTCCAGCTTTGGTGCAAGATATGACTTCCAGTACCCTAGAGAAAAAATATGTCAAATGTACTCAGTGCTGATTAAAATAATCAAAACACTGATGAAGTATATCAACTCAAATAACAAAAGGCTGGATAAAATTGAAGAAGCTTTAAACAGATATTCAGATGAGGTGATACAACTGCAACAATCACAGGTCAAAATGAAGAAAAGTCTGGCTCACTATGAGACTGGTCAAGAAGAGATGTTCCAAAATATAATAGAATTAGAGGACAGAGCACGTAGGGAAAACCTGAGATTTTCTGCTGTACCAGAGAAGCTGGAAGGAATGGACTGCATTAATTTTACTAAAGCACAAATAAGCAACTGGACTGGTATTCCACAGCAGGAGTTGTTAATTGAAAGGGCACATTGTGTGTATGCTGCAAACCAGGCCATGAGAAAACAACCTAGACCTTTAATAGTAAAGATGCAATGCTACCAACAGAAGGAGTTGATTCTGACAAAACTGTGGCAGAGGGACAAAGTACTAAAAGTGGGAGACATTAGAGTTTTTTGTGGAAAATGACTACTCACTGTACACCAGGCAGATGAGGAGTACATTTATTCCACTAGTCAGGAAATGTCAAGAAGCAGGCATGAGATTCAAACTGCTGTAGCCAGGTATCTTCAAAATATTCTTTCCTGGTGGGACAAAATAATGTTTTGATGCAGAACAGGCTAAGGAGGAAATACTAAAGTTTGTCCAACAAATAGTGAGCTTTGAAACAGAAGGAGAGTATGCTTCTTGTTCTTCTGGTAATAAAGACCGCAGAGGGACTCTGCCAGTGAAACATTTTCCAGTGTTTCAACAGAAAATGCTTGCGAGACAGAAACATAAGCACAACATTTGACTAGAAGAACTGAGAGTATATTGGAAAAGAAGCAGAAACTGGATTTGGGAGCTGTATATAAACAGGAATAAAACCAACAATTCAGAAATTGACAAATAAATGTGGGATTATAAAGCATTATATTTGTGAAACATTACAGAACAAGAAAACCTGGAAATATTTTTTTACTTTGTCAAACTTGTAGGGGACTCTAAAGCATATGCCCTTTTTCATGTCAATGTGTAGAGGAACACACAAGACAGGTGAAGAGGAAGGAAAGAGTTAACTGTAAGTAAAACAAACTTTTATTCTTAACAGTAATATTGTATAGTGCATGCTATCTGCATGTTATAAAGTAAAGTTTTCTCTGTTATTTTCAAGTGTAATGGGGATACTAAAGTAAACAGGCATCCCTGTTTTTTTTTCCTTATTTTCTCTTTTTCCTTGTTCATTTTTAAGAAATGAAGGGGCTGCAATGTAAAAAAAAAGTATGTGTTTTTTCTCATTCTTGCACAGGGATATGACTAGATTAAGGCTTAAGAGAAAGCAAATAAATAAAAGGAACACTGAATACAATAAAGTTCTCCTCTAGCAAATAAATACTTGTAAAAGCAAGCTTGTGTCTGGCTCCCATGTCTCCATGGAGACAATCTGATAAAGAGTAATAAAAACAGAATACTTCTTTCTTTTAATGGCTTTCTTTCAATTGCTAGGAGATAATGTTTTCCAAATGCATTCAAGTATTTTCTTTCTGGGACAGCAATAAAGATGATAAAATCAGACAGCACTTAGTAGAAGCACAGGCTGTACCATGTGTCTTAGCATGGATAACCTTCCTTTTAGGTTAACCCAAGTCTGTAAAAGTGGCTGTCAGTTTGCGACAATTGTTCCTATTAGGAAGGTAAAACTTCAGTATTTGAATACATACATGGTTTTGTATGTTAATATTAAGTTACTAGGTTTTTTGGGTGTATTCGCATATATATTTTCTTTAAGGGCTTTCAATAAATCAAAAGGTTTTGTAAGATGTGGCATAGGCTCAAATGTATATGACAAGAAGCAACTGTATATATGGTCAACCTACCAAACATTAGTGTGTGCATTTACTACAAAAGCTGGAACTAGATACCTAACAAAAAGCTGTTATAAATAAAAGTTGTAAATAATAACTTTTCAATATTATGAGCCTTTTGATATTATCTTTAAATGTTAATGGTCTTCCAGATATGTACAAAAAACAAAGAGTAGTGAACTATATTAAAAAATGTGGAGTGCAAATAGTTGTGCTACAGGAGGCACATTTGGAAAGAATTGAACATGTGAATTTGATAAAGAAAGTTTTTCAGGATGGTTATTCAGAGGAACACCTGAGACAAAGGAAAAGAAGAATACTTATATTCATTGCAAGAGGAGCTCCAATAGTGATAGAATAGGATAAAAAAGATAATAATTGTAGAAATGTAGTTTTAAGGGGCTACTGGCAAGGGATGAGAATTACCCTGTAATGTATTTATATTCCATCTAAAACTGCTATAATGGAGCTTAAGAAAATTCTGGGAGAAATAATCAGTTTTCAGCAAAGATAATTACTTATAGATGGGGACGGGAATTTGATTTGTACTAGGGAAGATGTGTCTGGAGGGCCCAGAAGGGAAAAATAACAAAGGAGGGTAGATTTCTGGTGAACTTTATGACAATATTTGGCATGTAAGATATGAATTCAGTAATAGGAGTTTGAAGTGAATTTACATATTATTCAACAAGATATAAAAACTGGGCTAGGCTAGACAGAATTTACATTTCACAGGAACATGTGCATTTAATCAAATGTTTTGATACATAACCAATAACTATTTCAGATCATGTGCCAATAATAACTCAAATAAAAACACAGGGTAATGAAATAAAATGAGGCACTGGTACTTTCCCACCTATCTGTAAAAAAAAGAGGAATTTAAGGAATGGGTAGTAGAAATTATTCAGGAGATGTTAGAGAAGACAGAAATTTCTTCTGAAAATATACCTAGGGAATGGGATAAAACTGAAGTGGAGTTTAAAAATAGGGTGGAAATAAAAGAAAGAGAGAGATGGTTAAGAAGCAACAAGAATCATTTAAAGGGACTGACAAATGTTAAAGATTTGCAGAATAGGGGGAATCTCACAGAACAATCGCAGAGTACTAAGCAGAAAATAAGGGATTGCCTTGAAAATATGCATGAGTTTAGAAAGTCTGCTGTTAAGCAACTGTTTTTGGACAATAATGCCAGAGCACAAAAACTTTTAGTGCAATGACTCAGGCAACAGAAAGTAGGAAGGGTTGTAGCCAAGCTTAGAGAGCCTATAACAAGGAAGATAACAAGAGATCCTGTAGAGGTACTAGAACTATTTTGGAAATTTTATGAAAGTTTGTATAAAGCAGAAAAATATTGAGATCAAGAAAAGGTACAAATGGAAATGTTTATGGAAGAATTAAATATGCCAAGGTTAGAGGCAGACTAGGCTCAATTACAGTTAGGATAGGAGGAGATGAGATAAAAATGGTGATGTATAATCAATACACAGGAAAGTCCCCAGGAATAGATGGTATTCCAGTGGAAGTTTGGAAGCTAGGAGGTAAAAACTGAAAAGAGCTGGAAGGTTTTTTTTAACAGTATTTTAAGAGAAGGAGAAGCACCGACTTCCTGGAAGAAAGTGGTGGAAACGGTAATACCTAAAGATCCATCAGATCCAGCTTCATACAGGCCAAGTTCACTCCTAAACCATGATTATAAAGTGGTCATGTCTATATTGGCTAAAAGAATGGCAAAGGTGATGCCAAAATAGATAGACATGGATCAATGTGGCTTTGTGGAAGGGAGGCAAACATTTGACAACATTAAAAGAACACTGATGATCCAGAAGAAAGTTGAATTAAGAAAATGCCATTGTTGTTGGTGGGTCTTGATGCAGAGAAAGCATTTGACAGACTAAGCTGGGAGTTTATGAGCAGGGCAATGGAAGCATTTGCATTCCCTGATAAAATTATAAGGTTGATTAGGAGGATATATGAAGGAACGGAGGTGAAAATTAAAGTGGGTGGGTTACTCTCTGATAATTTCTGTTTGAGCAGAGAAACCAGGCAGGGATGTCCTCTTTCCCTTTGTTATATGGACTATATTTAAAGCCACTGGCAAAAAAAAAAAAAAAAAAGAGACTCAGAAATTCAAGGATATAATTGGTATGGTAGTCAAGAAAAGCTGGCTCTGTTTGAAGATGATATTATTCTATACCTAATAAAACCAGAAAATGACATTTCAGTGTTGTGGAACATTTTAAGACAGTTTCAAATCTTTTCCAGATACAAAATTAATGAAGCTAAAACAAAGGAAATAGCTCTAAAGTATGTACCCACACATGAATTCGTTCAGCAATCTCCATATTTATGGGGACATGATAAAATGAAGCACTTAGGAGGGAGTATGGGTTAAAAAAGGATTTCAGTGTGGCAGTTAAGTATATGTAAAAAGCGACCAAACAGAAGATAATACAAAAACTGAGAAATTGAAAACTGTGTTATATGGATATAGGTAGCAAGATGCAAGCAGTTAAAATGTTTTTATTCCCTTTAGTTTTATTCACGTCGGGCATATTTTTATCAACCAGAGGAGAAGTTGTGGATAGCAATTAATAAAGGGATGAAAGATTTTACCTGGGAGGGGAAGATGGCAAGACTGAAGTGGGATATGCTGATTTTTCCAATTGAATAAGGCAGTTTGGGATTACTAGATTTGAAGGAGTATTTCAGAGCTACACAGGTAAGGCTTCTATACATAGCACAAGTAGAAACCTATAATTCAAAGTGGAAAGGGATGATTAAGAAACAAGGGAGAAGCTGAAGAAACAATGAGAGACTGGAATTTTGGATGCAGTTCCTTAAGGAGAATAACAATAACCATACAGAATATTATATCTATAAAGTAGCAGAAAGTATTGTAAGAACTAAGCCAACTCAGGAATGGAGAAAGGAGATTCTGCTGATATGAATGACTGCAACTAGGGATACAGACAATAGGCAAGAGGGGCTGGACTTTATTTGAGAAAACTGGTAAAGGTATTGGTTGCAAATAATTAGAGAAAGAAATGTAATAGAATGGGAAGAGGCCAAGAATTTATTTTGGACTGCAGGACAGAGATTGCCTTCTCTATCAAGGACTGATTATCAGAGTATAGGCAAAAAGAAAGACCTAGGGGGATCCTAAGTGAAAGACCAGCACTGGTACAGAAGCTGCTGTTAAAACAGGAACAATTAATAGAGCATACAAAATATTGTTTTATAACTAAGAATTAATCAGAGAATGTTAGAAAGGATTGGGGAGCAAGACTGGATAAGCAAATCACAAAGAAACAATGGGATATATATATATATATATATATATATATATATATATATATATATATATATATATATATATTCAAAATATGCAACAAAGTCTAGAAGATTTAGGATCTTTGCTTGGAAATGTTTACATAGGTATTTTTATACCCCAAGCAGACTCCAAAGATTTTTCCTTCAGGTAGACAGCAAATGTTGGAGGTGTAATGGGGAAGCAAGAGTTAAAAGGGAACATATTTTCTGGGAGTGTAATGAGTTGACAGACTTTACAGATTCCCTGCAGACTGCTCTGTCAGAGATACTGGGTGAGCAAATTGATGTAACTAAGGAAATGATTTTTTGAGCTATGATACAGAATTGGAATTGTCTAGACATAGTAAGGCCTTGCTGGGTCTAATTATTGTGGCTGCCAAAAAAAGCAATTACTAGACAATGGAAATCAAAGTCTGAACCAACTTTACTAGAAGTAATGAATATAGTAACACAGATAAAACAACTGGAAATGGGATCTTTAGAAAAGGGTAGGAGCAAATTATATAGGAAAAAAATGGGAATTGTGGGAACATTACAAGCAGAGGAGGAACGAGTTTTAAATGAAGGGATGATTTGAATGAGCTATGTAATGTTTGACTGACAATGACTGAATAGATTCTAAGTGATGTATAATGTTTGCAACTACAGTTATATCAGCATGATTTGTGACGTATAATGTTTGCAACTAAAATTATGTCAATATGGTTTGTTTTCATTTATATAAATGTATGACTGTCTATGTCAAACATGATTGTTTAATTAAGGTGTTTCTTGTTTAAAATATATATATATTCTTAGTGCTGCTCTACTGAAAAAGAAGCAAAATCTGTGCTAACATAAATTTTCATTAGCCTTACCTGTTGATATAACTAAAGTGTCAATGGACAGGACATTGAGTGATGTTTTTTTCTCATGCTCTGTCTAGGTTCTGCTGGAATTTAATAGTTAAAGTAATAAACCAGCTGTCTGATGCAGCTGTAGGCAAAGATGATAACATGGATTTTGCTTTAGTTTGCAGAACTGTAAACGTGTGTTACAAAGAATGTTGCTTCATTTAAATAGGTGGACTGATGTGATACCTTGGCAAAAAATATTGTTCAACTGTACTGCATAGATGGATACAGAGGGGCGACACTCATGGCATGGAGGAGGTGAATGGTAGTCGATGTGTAGAATCACAGAAAGAGGAAGAGGAGAGAAACAACAGATAGGTTGCATACTTCGCTAATGGTCGCAATAGGGCATGCTTGATCCAATAATACTGGGCCATGGAAAAAATGCACTGGCTCATATCAGATGGGTGGAAAAAACTTCTGATTTTTTTTTTTTTTGTTAGTAGTCTGTGTCTCAAAACACATTCTGAAAGGAAAACTGGAATCTAATTTTTATTTATTTATTTTTTTCATAAAGAAAGAAATTAATACAGCACTTCTTCAGCCTTCAGTCACGTTAAGATTCTGTATGACAACTGCACACAAGTTAAAGGGATAGGTATTTTAGACACAGCAGAAAGTGTGAGAAGTGAATGAAACAGCTAGGACTTGAGCTGATTGTAAAGATTAGGACACACGAGCTGAGCAGCAGAAAACCCTGCCAGTGATGTCTACTTCAACAAAAGCAAACTTGTTTCTGTGCTCTTAAAGAGAACAATATAAGCACAGGGAAACAGAAACAGGTTGTATTACTTCAAAATACATTATTAAATATATATGATATACATATATATACATGATATATGCAGGCATAACAGGATATATTTGCAAAGGTCTATGTAGTTAATACAAATGAATCTCAACAACTGTAAAACAATCTACAAAGATCTTTGAGAAAAAAATAACCTCAGCAAGCATCTAACATTTTGCAAAGCTCTTTGTAAGTAATGAAAACAAACAAGCACCCGATATGTCTCATCTTGTACCTACTTTTCTGTAATGGCATCCTGCCGATGATAAATTCTGTGTTTTAAAGTAAATGTTCAGGTTGGCAGGAGGATTCATAGATTAGTACTAGGCGAACTGCCTTGTGGGTTATTTTAAGCCTATCCAATTACCCCCTGTAAGGATCAAACCCTGTACCTTGTGTCTATAAGGCAAACACCTTAACCATTATGCCACCCTCGGAGTGTGGTGGCCCTCCTTCAGGGGTGTAGCAAGCAATTTCCATTTTGTACTCATAAGCTCTTAGTGCTATCCCTCCATGGAAATCTATCCCTTAAAAAGTGTAACTTCTCAAAATGCTGCCTCCCCAAGCACTTAATAAATGTAAGTAACATTTATTTTCAGCTGTTCCCCCTAAAACTATTGATTTATTTAACATTTGTTTACTAGGAAAGTCCAACTTGGAATGAAGCTAATTTTCAGTGGAGGCCCAGGGAGAAATGCTCCAGAAGCATGTTTTTGTAATGTGGGAGGAAGCAAAGCACCAAGAGAAAACCGATACAAATGCAGGGAGGACATGCAGACTCTGTACAGAAGGCACCCCAGCCAAGAATCGAACTGGAGAACCTCTTGCTATGAAGGTGACAACGCTACTGCTGCACCACTGCACCATCCGATTATTGCCCTTATTAAAGATATTGTTTTAGACTAGCAATATTGCACCTGTTGGAGGCATTTATTTTGACAGTTGTTGACATAATATGACCTGAAAAAAGCCATTTTGATGTGATGCTGGAAAAAAAATGTACTCAGTAGAGTAAAAAGAATATGCCTGGCTACACCCTTGCCCTCCTGAGAATCCTTCATTTACTATGGTTTATTTACAAGACAGCAACTGGAATACCTGTCATTCAAGCTGCAACCACCTGTCAATCAACTATTGCCCATCCTTTCTTTTTGTGAACTTAGATGGTGTGTCTTAATCTTTACAACAGCTAGATTTGAAATTAAGACTTTAATAATACCACAAAGATCTGCTGCCAAAAGTTACACTGTGGGCTTGTACTGGACCAGGACATTCTTTTTCACTGCACATCCAACTAATATAATTCTTGACTACAAATGAAACTGGTATTAAAACACGTTTTGTTATTGTAATGCTGCTGGTTTCCTCACATATAGGGTTGAGTAAGTGTATACAATAGTTTTGTGAGCTGATTTATTTTTATCTTAATGCTGTCTGCTTGCAGTCAGCTTTAATGGTCTTAATTAATGTTTATTTTCAGCTTTGTTCACCACTGCATTAGAGCTACAGACATATTTTTCTTTAAGTAGACAAAATGGCTAAAAAAAATCAAAAATACCATCAATGGTAAATGTGGCTTTTATATCCCTATTTACTTTTTTTATACAGCAAATAATGAAACGACTCATAAAACGCTATGTTCTCAAAGCACAAGTTGACAGAGAAAATGATGAAGTTAATGAAGGTAAGTGCTGTAATGGAATCTGGTATTAAAACTGCAACATCTGTCAACCCATCTATTATTGGTAGCAATATGTTTTGTGAGAACCAATTTGCATCATGTATCCAAGACAGACAGAAGGCTTTTCTTCCATTATGAGAAAAGATGCTAAGAGAACCTGAGAAGTGCAAGCAGCTGTAACAAATGTTGCACACTTGTCAGAAATACTGCATCTTAATTCCAGCCTACATATCTGGTCCAAATGAGCATACCATCAGAAAATAGCATCTAGATTTAGTGTGAAACGTTTATCCTGTTGTTAGCATATTTTTATCACTTCTGCCTCCTGGTTTAAATATTCTTAAAAATATAAAATACATTTTCCCTACAGCAAAAAAAAGTTAACAAATTAGCTGTATAGTTATATTTCAGAAAAATGGGTGGGCATATGTCTGCCTTAATGAAACTACAGATTAAAGGTGTGTGTGTGTGTGTGTGTGTGTGAGTGTGTGTGTGTGTGTGTGTGTGTGTGTGTGTGTGTGTGTGTGTGTGTGTGTGTGTGTGTGTGTGTGTGTGTGTGTAAGTGCGACTTTACCTGCTGTAACTGTGTAAAAAAATTATACACACGTTATATATGTTACATAGACATACTTGTAGACCAATAATGCTGCTATGCATAAATCCAACTTTAGTGAAAATTCTGGCTCATGTCTTGTGATGGAAAATTATTTTTGAAATTATTTAGGTATTAACTTCTAAGATAGAAGGAAAAGAACAATAAAAATACAGTAAACAGGTTCTGAAGACAGTGGGAAAATGTTTGTATGTATGCCCATTTTATTTAATTTTGTGTGTGTCTCCTCTCTCTCAGTGGCAATTTTTTTCAGACATGTTGCTGTAGGAACCATGTCAAATTATCTGATAGTTTCACCAACATTTTGCTAAGTAGTTCCAAAAGTATCAATTTATGTAAGTAGTATTAGTGAGATATTTTGGGTAATTCTGATAAGGGATAGAGACAATGCTGAATAGGAAACATTTTCAGATGAAGCTATAAAATATGAAATGAATAGACCTTGAAGTTATTTTTCTCATAGGCAAGAGTTTTGGGAGTAAAGAGCAAGGGATCGTTTTTTTAGGGTTAAATAAAAGTTGAACATTGGAGGGCCAAGTATCAATAGATATGATGCTTCTAGAAGTAATATGGTTTGTAGGGAAAGGAATATCTTGCAGAGGATACCACTGCTGTGGAACAGTCTCCCCATTCACAAAAAACAAATTTCATCCTTGTCCATATTCAAGTGCAACTTGGATCTATGGATGGGAAACAGAAAATATACCCCAGGACTGCCCCTGTACTAGTAATGGAGAGAGGCAGCTCCTAAATGTTTTATCCCAGGCATAGGTACCCTCAAATTATCTATGGTGTGATCACAGTTATTCTCATTAGGAGTAATATATACTTATTGACCATGACATGGGTAAGGCCAAACTATACCTAACGGAATAGGTTATTTCAAGCGCAGAAGGGAAACTGGTTAGGCTTAAAATGGCCTGCAAGGGCAGCTTACCTATGAACCTATGAAATGTCAGGTTCATTTTCTGGGAAAGGTTATATTTAATTCTGAATATACAGGCTAATACTGTTTTGCAAAAAAAAAATTAACAATGAATAAACGTATAATTCTATCGATACATACATAAGTATCTATATTATATAGCTACATCTAGTTATAAATCTGTATCTGTATTTAATCTGTACCTATTTATATCTATATTTATAAATCTACATCTACATTTACTCTATATCTATTTATATAGAGATGTGTGTTTAAAGTAACAGCAGTATATTTAATCCCAAAAGGGTTATCACATATTCCTTATGTTATTAATATGCGTGTGTGTGTACCTTATTATCCCAGCCCATGCTTGACCAAGTCCTCGCGTGTTGGCTAATATCTGCACTCTTCCAAGTGGCCATCATAAAGCAATATATAGGATTTTCTTCGCTGTAAGAATGCAAGGCTTCTAGGCATATATAAACTTCACTCCTTATGCTTCCTTATTGGTCAAGATTATGATTAGGTCCCCAGTCATAACTGAGTTATTATGTGTACAAGACACACGTCAAGAAATTTGACTGAAGAGTTTCACTATTTATAATGCTGGAATCCATGTCGAGAGTGTCTAACTAGTTAGTTAAGGACAGAAAACCTGGATCATACTTCTTTATAGTACATGGAGCTTCAGCTGCTCAGATGTACTTCTGCTATAGAAAAAAATGTAATAGCATGAAGTGTTTTACAGCTTTGATAGCAGTAAATGGATAATATAGGCCTTAGTACTGCCACACAAACAGTGGCCAAAAGATGTGTCCCTGTGACAAGCTGACAGCTTGAAAAAGTGTTAAACACTTCAGTCTGCCTTTATGTGTGGCAGTGAAAAAATGTTACAGATTTTAAAGGCTGTTTAAGGTTCTTGTTGCTTCTCTGTGGTGGCAATACATGTGCTCTAACATGAGATTATAGCATTATTGCTTGGAGGTATGCATAACAAAACTTGCTACACACCTCTCTGATGCCACTGAGATGCATATCAAGGTTGCATTTTTCACAATTCTGGAGAATAGTCAGTGAGCTCCATGTACTGCATAGCTTTTCCTCTCACCTACAGACAAGTAACAAGAAAATAACCCTGGTAAGTTTAAAATAGGTTGTGGCGTCTCTGTATTCAAGGTCGTGTTTCTATATTGCGCTGCATTCATTTCCAGTCCAGTCTCTTCCAACTTTAGGGACTTTGCACAGCTCCTGAGAGTCCATGATGTGTTCTTACCGATGATTATAAAGTATAGCTGTGTTAGAAACTTACTATAAATGTAGATGTTCAAGTAGATTCACTGTTGTTGTACTGATTCTTGTGCTTGCTGTCTGCAGGAGCCCAAATGTCATCCCAGACAGCAGAGTTCCACTTCCCTCTCTTGTTCCACTAGCCTCCCTGTCCTTACTACACTGGAACACTGGTGGTATAAAGGATAATGCTCTGGTGCCATTTTCAGGTCTTTCTTTCCTAATCCTACAAGCTGCAGCTACATAGATCAACAGCATGACCTATCCAAGGTTGATCCAGTCCCAGTGACAACAGGTGTATGAGGGATATCAAGAGAAGGGAGAAAAAGGAATATTGAACTTGATACCCACCCAAACCCCAGGACAATGGTCAAGAGAGAGGAGATGCAGAAAGGGAACTGGTACTGCAACAATGACTCTACTCAATTGTTTACAATATGGTAAGTTTTTAACACAACTATACCATGTTATTCATAGTTCATTGATACAGTACTAAGTCTCTGGCTGAATCTCAACTCTAAGCAATAGTGGATAACCGACCATAAACAGGAGCAAAGACCCTGCAGGATGACTGAGGCAAAGCCTGCCTTGGCAATGGACAAGGTTCCTTTTTCCTTAGGCGTAGTTTTCAGCAAAAATGTTTTCAGAAGATCAGCTGGGAGCTTCTAGAATAACCTAGGTAGAGAATCCCTCCTAAAAAAAGCTGTGATAGCAGTCATAATCCAAGTAGAATGAGTTCTTACCCTTGCAGGTATTTGCTTCCCATGGTGCAGGTAATAAAAAGTGATACTGTTTGAAAGTCACTTAGAAATAGTTTGTTTGTGTTTTGACAGGCTTACCTTTGCAAAAGCTAGTCTGACTTTCTGCTTTCTTTAATTCTATCCAAATAAAATCTGAATTGTCTAAACACATCAAAGGAATACAAAATTCTTACCCCCTGTTCCTTAGGAAGGAAAAAGCACTAGTAGATGTATTGCCTGAATTAAGGGGAGTGCAGCAACCATTTGGGATTTGAACACAGGATGACTTTGTCTTTATGGAAAAATATGAAGGGCCTCCTACACATGACAGACCTACGTTCACAGATCCATCTAGTTGAGGTCAGGGTTACCAACAGAGCAGCCTTCCAGGATATCAGCATGATGAGGATAAAAGCAACTGAATCAAAGGGTGGTAAGTTTAATTTTTCTAAAACAAAATGGACACCTCAAGGTGGCATTGTTTCTCTTTTGGGGTCCTCAGGTAAAGGACCCTTTTCAGGAACTGTTTCACCGACAGCTGTGAGAGCACAGGGGGCTACAGTGACAAACAAGCAGATATAGCTGATACATGTACCTCGGTAAATGCATCTGACAGGTCTGTTCTAAGAAAGGTCTGACAGGTGAGGACCATGGACATCTGATCCTGATTTGTGTCCAGTTCTCATTTGAGACACTAATGGGAGAAACTTTTCCACTTACCGATATAGGATTTTCTGTAACACTTCATCTGAAAACATCTGTAAAGAGCTTGGGTGCAGTACAGAAGCCAGATGGCAAGGATGTAAACTGAAAAATAGAATAGCAAGTATCTGTTCAGCCTTGACAAGTCTTGTATGGGTCCCCAAAAATCCTTATTTTCTTGTGATGAGAAAAAGTCTTCAGTAAAATCCTCTTACTTTGACTTTTTTTGGCAACAGTTCAATGGCACTCTGTGGCATAATACTGTACAACCGTTGTAACATCAGGCGTAGTTGTTCTCTGGGTGTGGTTAGAATAACTAAAAATCTTGGAGTATTTAGAAACTGTAACCTGTAGTCTAACCGTATGACCTGCAAGTCCGACTTACCCTGGAAAATGATTTTTCATTGGTCTGCAAAATGAGCCAGCATGCCGCCTAGGTTGTCTGAGGGTGGCAATAAAGGAAAGGGTGCAAGGGGGTTGATGTTGGATTTTTGGGGAGTAGGAGGTTGTTGCTGAAGACAGTCATAGCTGCTTCCTGTTGGTGTTCTATTCCCGGGACCCCCTCCCCAGATCTTTGTCTCTAGTCAGTTTGTCACTTCTTATAGGTTCATAGGTTGGTACTAGGCTATCGGCCCTAGGGCCAATACAAGCCTAGCCATAACAATTCCCTGGATATTTCTTCCCACAATATTTACTTTGCAGGGTAACTGACATGATCCCTGGGGTGAATTTCCTATCTCCCATCCAATCATCAAGGTTCCTTTTGAAGAGGGCCAAGGAAGCGCTCTGCTTGACATGTATGGGCAGTCTATTCCAGAGTATGGGGAGTCTCTGGGTCAGGAACCTATCCCTCCAGCATGTTTTGTTCATTGTGATGACAAGGTTTAGATCCCTGGACCGTGTGGCTCTGAGGGATTGGGAAATCTTTAAGTGGAGCATGTCCAACAGCTCAGGGTTTGACATGGCCTTGTATGTTAAGTAGAGATCGCCTCTGAGTAAACGATATGCCACAGAGTATAGCTGGAGTTTTTTTAGATGGTCAGCATATGGCATGTGATTCTTTTAGTGAGGTATTTCTGTGGCCTTTCCAGCTATTGCAGATGTCTTGTGAGGTACAATCCAAATGGGGCATTATACTCTATAATGGGTCTAATGAGGGATGAGTACAGTGGGACAATGACCTCCTTTTTTCTGGATGAAAAGCCCTTAGTGATGAGGTGTGCCACATAGAAGGATTTCTTGACTGTTGTGGCGATGTGGTTATCAAACGTGAGACCACTGTCCACCTGTGTCCCTAAGTCTCTCATCACAGTTTCGATGTTTAGTGTACTGCCACCTATGTGGTAATTCATGGGTACATGTTTTTTTTCAAAGGGGATAACTATACATTTCTTGGCATTAAGCTTGAGCCCATGGCTCTGGCACCAGGCATCTGTTTCTGTAAGGCCCTTTTGTAGAATATCCACATTGTTTGGGGATTCCATAATGGCTCCCAGTTTGCAGTCATCTGCAAACTTTGTTAGCCAGAGTCCCTTAGTGTTGGCCTGTACTTCAGAGAAGTAGATGCCAAACAAGAGTGGTCCCAGGACTGAACCCTGAGGTACTCCACTTGTCACTTGTCTGGAGCTGGATTTGGAGTCGGCTACTTTTACAGTCTGGGTTCTGTCAGTAAGACAGTTGGCAACCCATCGAGTGACGTAGGGATTTATGCCCAGCTTAGTAAGTTTATCTATGATTCCAGAGTTGGGGATGGTGTCGAAGGTCTTGGCGAGGTCCAAATAGGCTGTGTGGACTACCTTACCCTCATCCACAGCTCTGGAGACTGATTCAAAGAAGTCAGTCAGGTTCAGGAGACAAGAATGGCCCTTCACAAACCCAAACTGGGTGGGGTCCAGTGTTTGAAGGTTGCCAATGTCTTTGTTTATAAGTTCCATGATAATGCGTTCCATGCCCTTGCAGATCAGGCTCATCAGACGGATGGGATGGTAGTTCCCAGGATCCAAGGTGGATCCCCCCTTGTGGAGTGGGATAACTGTAGCTGTGCGCCACTCAGTGGGCACGAAGCCTGAGGTGAGGCTATGATTAAACATGACACTTAGGTGAGGTGCCAGTTAATTTTGTAGTTCATGTAGTACACAGCCTGGGATGTCATCTGGTCCCATGGATGCTGTATTCTTAGCTTTGGAGAGTGTGGTTTCTACCTGTGTGGCCGTAATTACTGGAATTTGGAAATCTTTTGGTATTGAGATGGGCCCTTTAAGGGGTGAGGGGGGGGTGAAGTTGGCACTAAATCAATCTGCCAGGATATTGGCAATATCCTTGGGATCAGTATATTTAATGCCATTCTGCTGAAGCTCAGAGCAGATCTACGCATTGCCATTTAGATTTTTAAAATAACTATAGAATGCCTTGTAGTTGTCTTTGGAATCTTTGGCAATTTTATTTTCGTAACTATCTTTGGAGGATTTTATGAGGGATCTCAGCTTCTTACTGAGGCTGGTGAGGAAGTTTTTTTGCATCCTGGGATTTTCCTCTTTTCTGCAACAGTTTCTTCCTTCTGTTGTATAGTTTGTTTATAGCAGGGGACCACCAGATTGGCTTCCTTTTTTTGGAGGTGAGCATCTTGGTTCTATTTGGGATGGCACGATTCATTCATGAATGGATGTGCTCGTACAGTGCCTTAGTGTAGGATTCTGCAGTCGAACTTTCAGATCCCGTCTGCATGGGTGTCATGAAGTTTGTCACTTCTGACTTCAGTAGCATGAAGTTGGCTTTGGAGAAGTTTTTTTAAGGAGGTTTCCTTACTGGGGTATGGGGGTGGGATGTTGATGTCAAAAGTGATTTGCTTATGGTTAGACCTGACCAATGAGGGGGTGACCACTGGTGTGGAGCATCTATCTCCCATGTTGGTAATGACCAGGTCTAGGATATTGGAGCCCCTGGTGGGACAATGGATTAGTTGATCCAGAGTGTTGGAATTTATGAATTCCAAGAACCGTTGGGAAAAGGAGTTGGTACCCGAGTAGTTTTCCCAGTTAATGGTAGGGTAGTTGAAATCACCCAGTATTAGGGTGTTTGGTTGTATCTTAATATTTTCCAGTATGTTTAGAAAGGTGTAGTAAGAATCTTGGGGCATGGTGGGGGATCTGTAGCAAGCTACAATTTGGATTGCAGTCTTACCTAGTGTTAGTTGCACCTGGAGAATTTCAGATGCATTGTGTTGGGCAACTAGCCTGGAGGTGTGAATATCCTTGGTGAATATGGATACTCCTCCACCTTTAGTGTTTCGGTCTTGGTTTTGTGGCCGAAAAGTGTGGTAAGTGTTGTAGCCTGGTATTGCAGGGGTGCTCTCTGGAGCCTTGAACCAGGTCTCAGTTACTGCACAGATATTGATGTTCTCCATGTTTAGGAGTGCCTCGAGAGAGTGCATTTTGAGGTTTAGACTTCTAGCATTGAGTAGAATTACCTTCAGATTTTGCATGCTTGTATCAGTTATGGTGGCGATTTTGTCCGTTGAACCTTGCCTAAAAAAGGCACTATAGGAGTGGCAAGAGCTTTAGCCAGTAACCTGAATCCCAGGGGTGACAGGTGCAGACCATCTCTGGCAAGGCATCATGGTTTGTCGATCATGTCTTCCCAGGCAGACAGATACTGGATCCCCTTTGAATGACACCAGAAGCTTAGCCAATTGTTGAAGTCAATCATTTTGTCCTTATACTGTGGTATCATTCTGGGCGAAGGCAGGATACTACTCAGGGCTAGGGTCATACGTGCCTGGGCCACATGTCTCTTTTCATGTAGTCGAGGGAGGTACGTCTCAAGTCATTCACTCCAGCATAGACAATGACAGAGTCATATTTGTACTTGTTGTGGAGTGACTTAAGTGCATGCATTATGTGGCGGATCCTGGCACCCGACAGGTTGCTGACTATAATTTTCTCCTTGTTCAGCCTGGTGAGTGGGACATCAGTGTGCCTGACTATAGAGTCACCTATGACTAAAGTGTTGGGCACATTGTCTTGCCTTAGGGGCTGTTGTTGGGTGGCACACTGGTGTTGTGAGCTATGTGTCACTTTGGTTGTGACTGGTGTTTGTTTGCGTTTCAGCTTCGGCGGTCCTTGTTGCTTGGGCAGGTTAATGTTCTCTTTGAGAATTTTACCTTCTTCCCTGTCTGGGTTTTGCTTTTGCCCTATTTAGAAGAAAATAACCAACGTTTTGCTGGGATAGCTCTTGACATATCAAGGCAAAGGGGAGTAAACGAGGTTCTTAAAGGACTGCATGGTTTTCCCTTTTCCCCCTTGCTTTTTGAACTCCTCCTGTGCAGGGGTTCCAGAGATGAGCCTGCCTTTGCATTCTCTACTCCTCAACTAGGCATGTCTTTAACCACAGATCACATGGTAGCTGTATTTACTGCAGCACAGCTACACTGCATGGAGTGCCTGGCAAGCTGAGAACTGAGATTACACAAATCCAGTATCTCTTTCTTAGAAAATGCATGCTAAAACAAAGCCTGTCATTCTGACAACTTTCTAAGTTTATAAGAACAGTACATAAAACCTGTTCCTGATTTTTTGGCCTTTGTCCCCTCATTATTTTTGGCTTAGTCCAGATTTTTTTTTTTTGTGCTAAGAAGTTGAAAGACATTCACATAGAGTGAAGTTTGTGTTTTATGTAATAGATAAGCAAGGTAAGATGGGACAGGGGGAGAAATGGGAGCCTTGAGGAGGTTGTCTTTTACTCGCTTGAGTTCCAGCTGCTTGCAGCTCCATTGTTTGCAGCTGAATGTTCATTTGTGTATTCCAGTGTGAGATGCTTTAATATACAGTCTTGGCCTCTAAACATGCTTTCTACAAGTCAGTTTAACCTCAGAGCCTATATTTAGAGATCAAAGATGTGGAGACAGAGATCCCATGTCATTGAATGTAGAAGTGGCTTGCCTCTGGGGAAATAAAATGTTTTATTTTACCACACTATTGATTGCATATGCTACTTGGTGGAACTCAAGCAGTTGGGACTCCAATTACTAAAATAGATCCATTCGGGGGGGGGGGGGGTTACTGGACTGTAAAGAATATAAATGACATATTTATGTAATGCTTACATTCCTGTGAATCTTAATGACAATATGAATTTTAAGGGGGTTCTGAAAAACAGAAGATTTAGTAATGAGAAACTGAAGAAACTGATACATTATTTATTTAATTTATCAGTAGTTTATGATCCCACTGATATGTTTCAATAATTTTACAAGAGTAGTTTTATACTGGAGAGTAGTGTTCCAAGTCCCAGACTGAGTTCAAGCGGAATACATTTTAAACAGACACTTGTTCACTGGTCAAACATTTTTATATGTGGTCTGCTTCATGTAAGTGTTTGTTAGTTTTAGTACCGGTCTGAAAAAGTCTTTGACAATGAAAGTTCTATTTCACCTGGAATTTTCTGTGAACTGTGTTAGCTTTTTATTTATATATTTGCTGCTAAGGTAGGACACCAGAGAAATGTCCCTACTCTTTTCGTTTGTTGATACTGGACAGACAGAAAAAATGATGAAGGTGAATGCAGAGAGGAAGAAATGGATTTACAATTAGAACAAGGGAGAGTTCTATTTCTGCAATATGTAATGCTTAGAATGACAGTGGGACTGCCAATACTGTAGTTTATTGAGATGCAACAGCTGAATTACCTGTGAAAGACTTGACATTGCATGTCACTGCAAAGCTGCAGGCACTGACATCTTTGATGTGATGGATTGTTTAGAAAAATGAGATGAAATGGGTACTGAAGACACATAGAACAATGATGTACTGTATGCAGAGATGTCTGCCCCAAACCAAGAAACACAACACCAGGGGGACACGGTGCTGTAGAGTGTAGAAATTTCAACATCAAAAGTTGTAAACGTAGATTCATTTGCTTCAATGGGTAAATAAGATAGAAAAGTATCCAAAAATATTATTATTCAGAAAAAGTCAAATGCTACACCATCAATCAGTGAATGGAAAGCATCATTTAAGTCATTAACAATGATGAGCATCATGAATCTAATGGTAATTATGTGTCATTAAAATTGTTAAAAAAATATACAAATAACAGTGCAGGACATTTATACTTGCAATGAATATTTTATTAATGTGGTTTCTTTGGAACCATTGGTTATACTGAATGTTTATACATCAGTATGACATGTTTAAAACAGAAAAGACGTGGAATAATGTAAATAGTTTTTACTTTAATTTTTCTGATAAGAAGCATGTACAGCTTTTCTTTCATTCAGCTGACATTTCACAAGAGGTCAGTGCAAGTGACCTGGGAAAGACACACGTCGGTTTATCAAATGTCAAAGCTTCTGAACATATGTGGGATATGGAGAGGGGTTGAAAAGTAGACACTCACGGGATATGGACAGGGGGTATCAAATGGACATACATGAGTATGGACAGGTAGTTGGGAGGAAGACAAATATAGGATATGGACATAAAGTTGGAAGCGGACATACATGAGATATGGACAGGGGGTTAAGAAGTGGTAAGAGGACTTACATGGGATATGGCAGGAGATTAGGAATTAAATATATCTCTACCGCTATTACTTCTCCTACTTTAACTCTATAACTTCTCTATTCCAGCCATTCAACTGTAACTATATTTAGTTTGCTAGATCGTCACTGTGAATATTGCTTGTCAGATTGGCTATGCTTACTCATAAATGTAAACAATTGTTATTTGTATATTATACATTGTTTTGTTATATTATAATGTAACCCAGACTGAGCCTGTAATTGGTCATTCTTTGATCAGTGCTCTGCCACAGTAAACATATTTAAACAAATACACATGCAAGGGATATAGATAGGAGATAGGAAGCGGATGTGCATGGGGATATGTACAGGAGGTTCAGAGGTGGGTATGTACAAGATATGGACATGGCTGGATGGACAAACATGGGATATGGATGGGAGTGGGAGGTAGACATACATGAGATATAGACATGGGGGTCTGGCAATAAAAATACATTAGATATAGATGGATGGCAAGGATGTGGGCATAAATGAGATATTTAGAGAAGGCTGGAAATGGGCATACATGGGATATGAAAAGGGGATAAGAAGAGGACATACATGGGATATGGATGGGGTTGAGAAGGGAAATGGGATATGGACAGGGGAAGGAAAATGGACATAACATAAGATATGGATATGGAAAGGGATGAGAAGTGGACATATATGGGATATAAACAGGAGTTGGGAAATAGATATACATAGCATATGGAAAAGGGATAGGGAAGATAGGGTAGTGGACAGACATAGGATATGGACAGGCTGGGAAGTGGACAGACATGAGATACAAACATAGGGCTAAGAAGTGGATATCCATGGAAAATGGAGAGGGGGTTGGGAAGCAGATACACACTGGATATAGACAGAGTTGACAAGAGGACATATATGGCAAATGAATGGAGAGTTAGGAAGTCTACATGCAGATGGATAGTGACATACATAGGATATTGAAAGGGGGGTTGGATTTGGACATACATGGGATATGAGCAGGGAGATGGGGCATACATGACATAGTAACTTCCAAAACAAAATTCTCAAGTCATCCTCATTACCTGACCAAATTGTAATGAGCAATGGTTTTACCTTAATGCTGTGAGGCAAGAAAAGTATAAACATTACTGAAAAATACTGGAGCATCATCACATATGCTAAGGAATTGGCATCAAAGTTAGGTGATGTTCCTAGAGTTATATTTAAATGTAATAGGAATTTGAATGGCTATATGGAAGGTGAAAGTGTGCTGCCCACTAATGGATCAATAGGGATGTACAAATGTGGACTCTGCAACAAGTGTCCCTATATTTATGGAGTTGAATTATTTATTAGTACTAGATTATCCAAAGATTCTTACATGCAGATGTCACTTTAACTGTTGTACGAAAGGTGTCATTTACCTTGCAATCTGTTAGACCTGTCAATCATTTTGTGAGGAGGGGAATTAGGGCACTTTTTTTGCTCCCATATTTGTGAATACAATTATAATACAAAACAACAAGATGTATTGAGTGCATTAAGTGCACATGCTTAAATGTAATAATTTTAATAAGTTTTGATTTTTTTGTTCGTGATCAAATTTCCCCATTGGTTAGAGGTGGCAGTTGGGATAAAATAAGCTTTAGTATCACAGTACTATTTGGAAACTGAGACTAGATGTTACACATCCCCAAGTTTAAATGAAAATGTATCTATTCAAAGTGTTTTGAACGTTCATTAAGCAAAACTGTGAATGTTTTATAAAAAAATTCCTTTGAATGTCATTTGTATTGATGTCTTTGGTGGGTTTGATGCTATTGGTGAACTTTTCAGCTGATTACCGTGATACGGTTCTCATTTTGTTATACATTGCTAAATAGTTTAATTGTTGTTTTCGTGAAGTTCATGTTTATCTGGAGCATGAAAGCTCTTAACTTTCTATAATAAATCAATTCCAGTTCCATGCACATGGTGTATTTTGTGCAGTTTTTGATTACTATTTATTTCAACCTTGGTACCGTCAGTCTTAGACATGAGATATGGATGGGGGGGGACATACACAGAAAATAGACAGGGGGTTGGGAGGCAGACATGCATGGAATGGGAAGTGGACACATTAGGTATGGACAGGCCTGAGAAGTGGACATACATGGCATATGAACAGGGGGTTAAAAAGTAGATATACATAAGATACAAACAGGTGAAATGGACATACTTGGGATATGGATGGGAGGAGGTGAGCATACATGGTAAATGGACAGGGAGTTTTGAGGCAGACATGCATATGATGTGGACAAGGAATTAGGAAGTGGGTATATAGAAAGCATGACCAGGTGGGTTAGAAAATGGACATACACTGAATATGGACAGGGTGGGAAATGGTTTGGATGGGAAACCGGAAATTCATCCCTGGTTTGGCACCTAAGTCTCTAACACACACACAGGTAATCTGTAAATGGGTCATCTCCCAGGCCCATGCTTACACTTATCAAAGGTATCAGAATTTGTCAGAGATTTGGGATGCATGGCTAGGCTTAAATAAGCCCTTGTGGTCATTAGCCTACTAAACACCTATGAAACTATGAACCTATGGACATACATGGGATATGGGCAGGATATAAGGAAATAGGGGTGAGATGGAAGGTAGACATAAATGGGGACTGACAGTGGGTTGGAAACTGGACGTACCTGGGATATAGGCAAGAGATGAGAAGGAAACATACATAGGATATGGACAGTGGGTAGGGTGATGGACATACTTTGGATATGGACCAGGGAGTGGGAAGGGGACAGACATGGAATATGAGCTGGGAGTTGGACATACACACGATATGGACAGGACGTGAGAAATGGTCATACATGGGATATGGACAAGGGTGAGAAGTAGATGTACATGGAAAAATGGACAGGGATGGGAAGTGGACATACATGTATGGACAGTGGATTGAGAAGTGGGTAAACATGGAATACTGACAGGATTTGGGAAGTGGACATGAGCTATGGTCAGAGAGTTAGGAAGTGAACATACAAAGGATATGGATAGGGGAGATGGACATACAGGGGAATGGAGACAGTCAAGGGAGGGGGGCATTCATATGATATGAAGTGAGGTTAGGAAGTGGATAAACATGTGCAAAGGACAAGGTTAGAAAGTAGATATACATGGAAGTGGGCATACAAAGGCTATGGACAGGGGGTGAGGACTGTAACATATATGGACTGTGGACAGGGGGATGGGAGGTGAGCATTCTTGAGATCTGGATGGGGAAGTAGACATTCATGAGATATGGGCAGGGGATTCAGAAGTGAACATGCATGGGATATGGACAGAAGGTTTGCAGATGGATACAAATGGGGAATGAACAGGGGAATGGAAGGTGAAAATATACATGTGATCTGGGATGGAGGTTGGGAGGTGGATATACATGTGATGAGAATGGGGGGTTAGGAAGTGGACATATGTGGAATAATGAAAGGGGGCTAGGGATTGAACATACATGGGATAGGCACTGGGGGGAGAAAATAATATAGACAGGGGGTGGGAACTGGTCATACAAGGTTTATGAACAGAGGTTTAGGACTGTAACATACGTGAGCTGTGGATAGAGGTTAAGGGGGGAATATTTGGGAAAGGGACAGGGGTTAGAAAATAGACATTCATGGGATATGGACATTGGATTCAGAAGAAGAATAGCAGGTGGACATACATGGGGAATAGGTACAGGTAGAGGGTGGACATACATGTGATCATGATAGGAGGACAACATACAGGGAATATAGCTAGGGGGTTGGGAAGTGGATATACATGGTATTAGATGTGCTTGGATGTAGATACAGTACTACATACTCTGGAAGGAAGTTTTAGATTTGAAATGTTATGTGGAAGGTAGGTGTCTGAACATTTTCTGTAAACATACTAAAGGTATAGTATATAAGGTGCTTAATACATATGTGCATGGTGATTTCAAATGCAGATCTGACAGACATAAAATAGTGGATTAGATCTAATGATAGAACTGAGCATTTTAAATAAGACATTAGGAAAGTAAACATAAAGACAGCAAAGTGTTACAAGAATTCTTAGATAAAAAGTATTTATGTAATATATCTGAGGAAGGAGCTATGTATTTTAAAGGTGACATATGAACCGAAATACCTTATGTAACAGCATCCGAAACGTGTGAAAATATATATGTAATGGAGATTGTAATTGTTTTTCTGCTCTCATAAACTTTTTTCGGTTGATAAGCCACAGACTAAATGGGCTGAAGTTATATTAAAATAGATATAAATGTATATTTTAGAGTGTAAGGAACAATATGAAAGATTGTGTAAGGAACATGTGTATATAAAAACCATTTTTATGATATTTGATTAGAATGCTAGAGTTTTGAAAGTGAAATGAGAAACAACTTTACAGAAGTATAAAAGATAACAAAATAATCAGTATAGAGAAGAACAAAAAGATGACATATTAAGGGAAGACTATCATATATGTTTGGAAGATAGGAATACAAGAGAAATAATAGAAGACGAAAAGACACTTTTTGAACTTCAACAAAAAATGTTTGAAACAGAATATAAGAGATTACAGTTTTCTAAACAGGGAATTAAAGAGAGAGTTTGTCCACTGTTAACAGAGTAAGGGAAAGATTACTCACAATATATGGCTAATTAATGTAAGTGCATAGATTACAACAATACCACGAAAGCAGCAATAAAACCAACCAAATAAAAAGACAGTCCAGGGCAACTCCAAAAGAATTAGTGGAAGCGTAAACCAGCTTACAATGAAGGCACAATGCTCGATGTAATAACAACAAGTTTATTAAATAAACTTGTTATTACATCGAGCATTGTGCCTTCATTGTAAGCTGGTTTACGCTTCCACTAATTCTTTTGGAGTTGCCCTGGACTGTCTTTTTATTTAAGTGCATAGATTCTAACTATTTTTATAAGAAATTTTGTGATGGCAAAAGTATTTATTTAGGTAAACCAAAAAGCACTAAATAAAGTATTTATTTAACAAAGAAGAATGAAGATGTGCAGCCTGTGAGCACAGAGGAAATTTATAAAACATTGAAATACAAAAGCAGTCAAAGCAAAAACATAATGTGATCCAGATGATATTGGTTACATTTTTTACAAGAAATTAGGTGAAGTGTGTCTGTAAGTTTTGTGTATTTTTTTTTTTCTGAATGGCTAGTCATGGAAAGGACACAATCATATAAATACGATGGTTCTATTTAATTCCTTAAGAAAAAAGGGTGGACTTTAGGTCATTAGGTAACCAAAACCCTATATTACTCATGAACACTGAATCTAACTTTTTAGCAAAAGTTATTCAAAAGTTGAGAATTAAATATAAATATTAAAAATCTGAGTCACCATGATAAAACAGATGTTATAAAGGTCGCTATTTAGTGTGGGAGGGAAGACATATAAGGAAATGAAACAGAAGGGAGTAGAAATTATTGTCTATATAAAGTTAGGAAAGCCCTACAATTACATTTTTAATTATAATCTTTTTGAAGAACAGTAGCGGTTACAAATGGAAGGTTATATAATGTGATAAAAGAGGTGCATCAAAATGTTTACGTAAATTCAATAGTTAATGTCTTTATATGACAAAACGTAGTGTAAAGAAAGGTATTAAACAATGGTACCTGTCAAATCTATTTTATTTGCTATTTGCATAAACAAGATAACTATTAATAGTTTACATAAATTACAAGACTATAGTGTGGAATATATAGGAATGCTTGTATTCCTCAAATTTTTGTCATGTGCCAATGATGTGTTTTTTCAGTATCAGACACAGAAGCTAAGAGGAAAATGATTAGTATTGATAAGAGGGAATTTAAAAATTTTCAATTATAATAGAGTGAAGGAAAATGTAGTTAAAAGTTAAGGTTTGGAGCAAAGTAAAAATGTTAGTCATTCAGGTGGTGCAGCATGATATGCACATTTTAGGAATACAAATTGTTAGTTTTTCTTGTGTTTTAGAACAAATGGTAAAGGGCTATTTTCTGAAGGTTGGAAGCAGTACAGTAGGGTAGGTTTCAATTCAAGATCCTTATACGAGGTCACTAGTCCCTCATCACTCATAAGTCACTGGTCCTATATAAGTATACATAGTTTCTCTAATTAGATCTACATTTTCTTTATTTGGCAACATTTTAAATGCTAGTAGTACTTCATGGTGATTGAAGCAGTTAACGTGAACTCTATATTTTTTCATTCATTGTAGAAATATTTTATCTGAACCATTTAAACAAAACAAAGGGTCTTCATCACACCTGAAAACAGCCACTTATATTCATCAAATTTGCTTAGATAGTAAACTAATGTATTAAAATGAATTACTATACAAACTACTTGTAGTAACCAGTTAACTCTCTCCATAACTGTAAATGCATGACTGGCATTGCAAGAAGGAATGCAGTGGAGAGAAATCTAAACACACTAGTTTCAGGTGTCAGCATTCAGTGACATGTTGAACACATATTCAATCAGCAGCAAGAAACTAGAGGAGACAGGCAGCAGAGGTTCTGAGTGAGTGGGTAATGGCAGTTTGCCATCTTGGGGAGTGAGGGAAGCAGTTTGGCTTACTGTTTGGCTGACACCTACTGGGGAGCAGGTGTATGTCCCACAGTGGCTCCACACTGCATGAGTGGTGTGCCACATTTGCAGGGGGGTGGTGTTCTCTGTGATCAGCAATTCTGGAAGTCAGAAGCCAATGAAGAAGAGGGAGCTAGGAGATGTGAGACTTCACAGGATCACAGACGACTGCTCCAACCACCTGTCATCTCCTGAGAGGATGAATTCGCTGATAGGCCTCCTGCCCTGGATAAGGATCAAATGGGTACTAGGGATCTCGCTTTGGTCAAGGAATGAATGGCTATGGCTCTCACCCCCCTCAGAAGGAAAGGATTTACTGAGTAGTGAGGAAGGAAGCCTGATGTCGGGGGGGGGGGGGAATGTTATAGTAAGATATAGAGGGTCTGCTCCTAACTGACAGAATATTTAAAAGCCCTATTTCTACTGCTTATTGCTAACTAATACATTGTTTACCATTTACTTTCAGGTGAGCTCAAAGAGATCAAGCAGGACATCTCCAGTCTGCGTTATGAACTTCTTGAAGACAAATCACAAGCTACAGAAGAGTTAGCAATATTAATACAGAGACTGAGCGAGAAGCTACACACAAGCACTGCAAGATGTGAATGACACTTAAACAACACATGAACTGGTCTGTCTACTGACTGCAGCACAACCCGTGGCAATAATATTTCTAGAAGTGTTTAATACTTGAATTAAGAGTGAAGTAGTATAAAGCCTTTTGTTAATTATTAAAGTACAACAGCTATTGTATCAGGCCATAAAACTCTGTATTTATGAAGTTTACTGGCTTGCTTTGCTTAAAAAGTTACAAAAATACATATATCTAATTTTCATTTTACAAAAAAAAAGCTGAACTAAATGTGTCATTTTATAACTGCAACTGTGGTATCAGCTTAAAAAAATTAAGTAGATTATTTTACAAATTAAGCCATGTCTTATGCCACTGTAGTGAATGCAAGACATGCTGATCAGAAAAAAATCAAATTTTCAGTCACACTCCAGAATTAATTGCAGACATTCCAATTTTGCAAAGCTTTATACTTACTTAGCTACAATCAATGAGCAAAAGCATATTATGCCTGTTGACCAAAGTAGTTGCTGTTAGAAAAATTCTGTTGCATTTGCTAAGTTATTTAAATAGTACAGAAATACTCAGAATTAAATCTTAAGATAAGTAGCCAGATTCTAAGATGAATGTCCTAGTACATAATAACCACATTATGGTTATTATCTCAGATCTCATCCAGACAGAACACTTTATCATTTGTCAGCCAATACTTAGTAAGTGGGATTTGAAATGAATGGCATAGAGGGCAGCAGTGCTGTGCAGCATTCAGGTCACCTGTGCACTGAGTACATGTGACCTGAATACTGCACAGGTCACCTGTGCACTGAGTACATGTGACCTGAATACTGCACAGGTCACCTGTGCACAGAGTACATGTGACCTGAATACTGAACAGGTCACCTATGCACTGAGCACTAGAGGACACACAGATGGTGTTTAGGGATGAGGGTGCAGAATGTCTGGTAGAGTTCCCAGCAGGAAAGCACTTGTGACATATATATTTCATAGGTGCTCGAGGTACTTAGTAAGGGATGAGTACATCTTAGGGTACATAGATAGGTGGCACTGTGCAGCTTACATTCTACAAATGCTGGAGCTAGGAGGGGGTTCTGAATTATAGGTAATGGGTGCACAACATGGTGGTAGTAGTGCACAAGATGCCCATAATGCAGTTCAGTGTGTTTTATTAGGTGCACAACAGTATTGTCCCCTTTGGCTCCATAACAAATGTACACCACAGTAATGATAGACACTGAAAAGTGCAGCCATAAAACTGTGATTGCTTAAATACACAGTTAAACTCAAAATTTACTGAAAAATCTATAAACATATTTTTTTTGCATGAGAACTTCACCCCTCCACCCACAGATGCAGAGGATTGCACCTCCCCTACACAAACCTGATACTTACATATAATAAAATACTGAGATTGTTGTACCTATTTTGTATATCACATTCTTTATGTTAAGATAAAAAAATCATAGTTTTGTGACTGAACTATACAGTGTCACTCACAAGTGTAGCACTCTTCTGCCTGGCACTTGTCTTCCTTGGACATACGCAGCTCAGTGGCACACCAGGCACCCAGAAGACAGCACAATACATAGGATAACATGCACAGGAAAGCAATACTGTGCTCCTTACTTAGGAATAACACGCAAGATACTCAAGAGAGCTATACTGCTCTGTGGTGCATACCAACACAGCACTGTGTACCCAAAATATGCAGTGCACAACAGACACTTGGTAGACAGTGCAATAGTTATATAAATGGGTGCTGATGATGATGAGCTATACCTTTAATGGATTACTAGACACCTATGTATGTGGGAGGCCCTACAGAATGCAGCATTATGCACACTATGTCTAAAGAGTTCACAGAGCACTGAGGGTGGTTAGACAGTATGTGTGTACCAATGCACATATGGATGCAAAACTGCATGTATAACTAAGGCTAGTGAGCAGGAATGGGATGTGTGGTTCAGAATAATTCTGAACAGTACTGTGATCTTTATCCATTCCTGCATATTAGTGCTCATTTGCACCTCATTTGAGCTTCACACCCTAAGAAAGACATCAAACAAGTCATGCCACATTATATGCCCCCTACTGGACTCTTCTAAAATCAGTACAGGCCTCCCCTGAATGAGTGTGCAGTTATGTAACTGGCTGTTCATGCGTGTGTGCATGCGTGTGTGCGTGTGTGAGTGTGTGAGTGTGTGCGTGCGTGTGTGCGTGTGTGCGTGTGTGTGTGTGTGTGTGTGTGTGTGTGTGTGTGTGTGTGTGTGTGTGTGTGTCTGCATGCATATATATGTGTGTGTGTGTGTGTGTGTGTGTGTGTGTGTGTGTGTGTGTGTGTGTGTGTGCGCGCGTGTGTGTGTAAGCATTTGCATGCATACCTGCATGTGTTGTATAGGTTGCTTAAGTACAGAGTGTTAACACTGTAACACTAATGGGATTGCTAGAGACACTTCCTTCAAAACACATTAGCTTATCGCACTCCTGCAAGTGTCTGTAACTGCAACATAATACAATTTTATTAAACAGCTTTGGCACAAAGCATGGTTGTCTCTAAATTGTGCTACTGCTGTTATTCATGCTTTCCTATCTAATGCACACCACCAGCCTGCTTGGATCTCAGTAAACATGTATTTTCTGCAGTCCTGCTGTGCAATTGCTTCAGGATCAGGAGTGGCCTTTTTCTTGCATTGTTGTGCACGATGGCCCAACACTACATGGACTGTGTCTCTGAGTCTCACTATTGATAATTATATATAAATAGAATGTAATAATCATGATAAAACTAATTAATATTGAATCAGATTTAGAGGAGTTAGCTCTATTATACAGAAAGATAAAGCTGTGACTGCATCGCAGAAAACCTAGGATTAGCTAACAACATGAATGAAGGTGGAGGTGATGAGGGAAGTTAAGAGTGAGTGGCTGATGCTGGCTTAACATGCAGTCCAGCCTGCAGTAATGCCAGCACCTACAGGACAGACAGGTGCACAGCATGTTGTTTATGAGCTGGGATGTGATCTTGGCTCTGACAGGTTGCATCTGCAGTATTCATCATGCGGAGGTGTATGTAAATGGGTGCATCTTCAGGGAACGGAATAACAGGTCCTCACATCTGAGAATGCACACATCAGACAAGCAGGTTGGAGCCAGAAAAAAATGCTCTGGTTGCCTGGATGATTACCTACAGTGACTGTCTCTTGCACCTAGGGAATGAGCAGGCCAGTCAAATCACAGGATGGCTGGTAGCAAGCAAAAGAACATAAAACATCAGGTCAAAAATTTAAATCAAAATCTGAAGTGTGACTGAATGTCTCTGATCTTTCTTGAAATTATAACTATTTAATAATTTTATAAAATGTATTTGTTTATTTATTTATCATTTTTACTTGAAAATTAGAAGCCTGGGAAAGTAAAGTGGGTGAGTCAGTTTCATTTTTTATTCACATGAACTAAGTTGATATTCATAACCTAGATAAGTAAGAACAAGAGACAGTATTTTAAAACTGAACAGTCAATAAAGTGTAATGATGGCTTTATTCCATTAGAGGCTAGTATCATTCATGTCTATAAGAGATATATACACACCCAATCAGATGATCTGCTAAAGGGTCTTCTGCAGAGCATAACATCTGAGATTCCCTCTTCTGCTATTGTTATGCAAAAATTCTCTCTTATCTCCTCTTTCAGGGTTGCATGCCCTTCTTGTTGGCAAATGGTATGACATCATTAATCAGGCTAGGAGAACCTCTCTAGCCACCATCCACCCCCACCCCCCCACACACGCACACAAAAAAACACAAATAACATACAATTGTAAAATAAATACATACTTGCCCAACTTACAGGAAAATCCGTTTACAGATGCAGGATGGAGAGGCCATCCAGTATGAGCATGATGGAGTGAGGTTCATAAGCACCCATAGCAAAAAGATTCCTTTTGGATCAACTGATAATGTTGAGTATATATCATAATTGACTTAAAAAGCCTTGTAAAATGGGTAAACGTTGGGAAGAATCCTGAGAAATGAAAAATTAATCCTTCTGTAAGTCAGGAGGCACAGTAAGCCTTAAAGATAAAGATTCAGGAAGCCATGTTCTGAAGCATTAAGTTGACAAAAGGGACTAAACTCCTGAAATCATACACCAAGTAGTAATACTTGGCAGAGACATGACTACTGTAGGGCAAAGGGAAAAGCTGCCCTGGGTACAAAGTATTAGTGGGTATGATCAAAAGATGTCAATAAAAAATGAATGCCGATACTTTATTTTCAGTCAAGGCATTGTTCCCAGATTTGCCCTGAAAATGGAATCTGCATCCAGTGAACTTAGCTAGTTAACAAATTGGGATTTATTTATTTATTTGTTTGTTTAGAGCAGCATTCTCCCATGGGTAGTTAGCCACTTGTGGCAGAATAAGTGTCAGCAATCTATTTAGAAAAGGTTTGCTTAGACAAGCTAATATTTTCTATGCCTAGAACAAAAGAGATAAGCAGCCATTCTGTCTTTCTAAATTCATGCACCCTCTTAAGGTAAACCTGAGGTTTTGTAAAACAGAATTGGAAATAGTCACACATCTTGTTGCTGGAAATGATACACTAATGGCAGAAGGCCTGAATGCTGAAAGGTGTAATAATGTGGCAAGACTGTTGCTTGAGGTTTGTGCAAACATTATAATATTGAAGTAGCTGAGAACCATTGGAAATATGAACCATAAAGCATTATAGAAAATGAAGAATTTTATATCACATGGTATCAAGCATTACCAACAGTCCAAAAAATAGATGTGAGAAAACTAGATATAGCAGTCCAGGAAAAGAAGACAAAAGTAGCATTGATCATTGAAATTGCTACATCCAGTGATTACAGGTCTTATGTACAGAGAGACACAAAGTTATAAAATATCAGGATTTGCAGGCAGAAATGAGTGTAATGTGGAAGAAGGATACCCAGGGAGTTCCAATAGTAGTAGGAACAATGCGTTTCATAAAAAATAATTTGCAGTCGTATTTAGATATGTTACCAATACATGTAACTGTAAGAATTGTAGAAGGAGTAATTTCTGGGCACATTGCAGATGCTGTGAAGAGCACTTTTGGCTAACATCAAAGATTGAAACAAAAGTAATTTCATGAACTTTAATCATACCTTGACTTGGGAATAAGGTCCATTCCCATCATGGTATTAGAAACCCAAAAGTCTTGGAAACATTAAAGAGAGTAAAACCCAAGTTGATGATGCTTGTCCAGGACCTGAGCAGTTTTCTCTTCCCTGTATGAAATTGCTTTAGGGCAATTCTGGTACTACTTTTGGGAGGAAAGATAAGCTAATCCTAGGGGACACCTAGTCGTTGTGGAAGACTAAATAAACTTCCTTACAGATACAGACCTGAGACTCAAAGATCCTGCGATAATACCCAAAACAAAATTGGTTTCTTTCAAGGGAAGACATAAGTGCTGCTGGGCCATCTGGGTTAAATGTAGGGCTGGCAAGCTTGTCAATCATGAGTTTCTCAAATGCCTCAAGTAGCAGAGGGTTTCCTGGAAAACCAAGAAAGATGCAGAGACACTTTAAAAACAGCCTAACCAGTCAGTGCTCAGCCAGAGTTCTGTCCTCCACAAGGTCATTATATGCATATACTGTGCATTTATTGCGGAATAACTAAGACTCAAATATAGCAGGTATCTCTGTTAAATAAGGACTACCTTCAAACTACCCAAATGAGGCAGCAGAGAATACCTCTCTGTATAGACACTAGATCTCTTCCACTTAGCAAAATAAGTCTGAGGAGTAAAAGGATTTCTAGCAGCTTCCATCACCTCTGAGATTTCAAGGGGAGGAACAAACTGGAATATGGCATCTAGATGAAGACCCAAACCCTTTAGACGAGACAGTTGTTACCCTACCCAGGGGAAACTTCCTTAGCGCCTACCTGGAGAGGAGCCTGAGCCTGCACTGCCAGGGATCTCCGTGCCTGAAACCACACCCTCCTCTGCCACGCAATAATAATGAGGATGATTTTTGATCTTCCTTATCTGAATTTCACAATCCAATATGGAATCATAGTAAACAGCGAGAAGGTATACAGGAACTTTTCTTTGCATGGGATGGAGAAAGCATCCACCGTCAACTTCCCCTTGCTCTGCATATCTGAGAACAATAAGGGGAGAACCACACTCACTCATGATAAACAAGTCTATCAATGGGCTAACCCAGCAATGGAAGACCTTGGCTAGACAAGAGTCTCAAATTGTCAGGTCCAGGAGAGGACACATTCACTTGGATGTGAACAGCTGTAAGAGTGATACTGCACTGTCTGACTTAGTGCTGTGCATGTACATGCCCTACTGTCATTTACAAACCATTCCATTTGTCGGTTGTCTGTCCTAAGCATGAGTGGCTCTAGTCTAAGCTGTCCTTCCAGAGACTTCAATGTAAAAGGCATTGTGCACAGCTGTAACTAGTTAATGCAACTGGCTTGTTTTGTGAATTGACTTCCAATGGCCTCTGATGGAGCCAAGGGAGGATCCTCACCTCCTTAGTGAAGCATGTGGTGTCAGTATCTGCAGTGGCTTTTGCTGCAAGAAGAGAATGCCCATAATCAGATTGATAGGAATCATCCACCAGTCCAAAGCTATAGTAAGAGGGAACTGACACAAAATAAATCCCATCAGTAAATAGTGTCAACAGCCACATCCTGAAGAATATTAGTGAATAAATATTAATGAATTCTTTAAGATCTTAACAGCTGTCAGAAACAAAATATGCAGGAACATCAAATCTAGACAAATCACTATGTCCTCATGTACATGTAAAGATCAGTAAATCCTAAACCCTCTCTGTGGTCAGGAACAACCAACACTAACTGTTCAGCTTATCATGATAAAAGTAATCTTGTAATTTAAGATCAGACAACACTTCTTTTATCTTGTGAAGAAACCCAGGGTCTGAAACCACTGGAATGCCCAAACCAAGAATGCTAACAGGAGTCCCTCATTGGGGCTATTAGCAGACAGTCATCTAGCTAAGAGAATCCACAGAATTCCTTATCCTGCAAGTCCTACCCCGCAATGCCTATCAAATTGGTAGATATGCTATGTGCCCTGGAGAGCTTAAACAGAAGTGCTTTACACTGAAAGCGATGTCAACCTTTACAGGCAGATTCCTGAGCCTACTACCCTAGATGTAGCATCAGCACAATCAGCACTAAAGGTACCCATGCAGAAGTCCAGTGTAAAAGCTGTAGTAAAGGCCTTATCTAGATCATCCTGTACAGAGCTGTAACTGGCTCTTCTAGTGCCTGGTGCCCATTCTTGATGTAGCAGCCCACTGCTCACCTCCTAAGTGAAGACCTAAAAAAATATTTTGGCTTACATAGTAACAAGCCAGTTAGTACATTGGTACATTTGTACAAATCAGCTTCCAACTTCCTAAGCCAATCCTGTCTGCTCTTCAGGAAAGAGCAAAAAATACACACACACACACACACACACACACACACACACACACACACACACACACACACACACACACACACACACTCAGCTCTTTAAGCAAAGAAAAAAGCCAGTACTAAAAATAATACAGGAACTGCCCCCCTTTACCCCCTCTTGCTTTGTTACACTACTGATCCTTCACTACAGCATCAGGAAATTGCCCAGCTTCTCCATTGCCTAATCCTTTTGAGTAGATTACAATAAATAGGAAAGGAAGTAGATGAAGAGGAGAAAACGTCCTTGTCCACCTTATTTAAAACCTTTGACTCCTTATCAGAGGTTAACCCAGAAAGGCACTGTGGTCTGTGGAACCTATGTTTCACCAAAGTAAGTATGTATATGATGCTTAGACAGGAACTCAGTCCACATGACATCAGCCTTCTTGTGACAGACATAGCAAAACTCAAATGCTTTCAGGAGCAAGGCTAGAATCCTTAAAATGGACTGCATACTGGAATGAACTATGGCTCCTCATTCTTTCTACTGAGTTAAGAGCAACATGCTGCTCTAAATTCTCTTCCAACAATGTTGAAGGATGGAAAGAATCCCTTCCCAAATCATAGATCCTGAATGAGTGGGCTTAAACTCACTAGACACATAAGAAGTTGATCATATGATAGGCATATCCTGGGGGGATCAAGAGAAAGAAACCTTATACCCAGGGTAATACTTGCTAGAAGCAACACAGAGACAAAAGGCTCTCACAGAGCCCATTTTAAATGAGACTGTCTTCCTTCACCTGCAAGAACGAGTTCAAAATACATCAAAGAAATGGCAAATGTCTAACATCTGGGGTTTCCTGTAAACTTCGTAAATGCAGGCTGAGTCAAGGTAGCCACCTGGATCCTGGCCATTCAGTTCTGGTAGACTCAGGGGGAGGTCTGGGAAGAAGAAGAATCCTTGTCTTGAGAGAAACCACTGTGTACATGCTGGGAGCCCCTGGGGACCACTCCATGGTAGCAAACTAGGTGCAAGGATGTTCTGGGCCCTCAACCATAGCAGAAGCTATACAGTCACCACAGGATGCATACTCAAGAGGTTTGCCATGGTGTACTACTTGCATTCTTCTTGCCATCAGCAAGGTTTGCACTTGAGCTGGATCTCTGATTAGTGAAGAAGAGCTGATGATACATAAACACAAAGAGGCTACATCATGGCTAGACAATGCAAGAGGATGCTGTAGTGGATATATGTCCTCCAGTTCCCCTCGCCATCTCTTCTTGTCTGGTTTTATCATGGATTCACACACTACCTTACTGGTCCCAGAACTGGGCTTCTTTAGACATCACCATTTGCAAACTTTTTGCTATCTGAAGTACGACATTACCTATACCAAATCTGTAACATCAACTTCTTAACATTGAAAATCACAAGATAGGTAACACTGCAGGCTGAATTCCCAGATTTGATCCCCATTCAGGACCCATGTTAGTGCTTGTTCCTGGGTCTGGAGCAGTGGAGACTTTTGGTGTTTGGTGTTTTATGATGCTTTATGTTTCTAGCATTGTGATTTCCAATGTTGTAAAGTCAGCATTAACAGATTTCATACAGGTAACATCAAACTTATAATAGTAAACTTTTACAAACTGCTGAGTTAAGCTGCAGCTATCCCCCTTCTTTGTCTTTAAGTGTTTCAGTTCAAGCTTTGTGACAGCGCTTAATATCATACTCCTCATCTGAGAAACAGGTGCAGTGCTGCGCATGTCCTGGCTTATGCGTTGGACACTGCAGGAATACCTAGAAGTATTCAGTTGTCAGTCAATCAGACACGAGATCTTTAACTGCCTTTTTAAAACAACTTATTTTCTTTTACTTTTTCAGACTAATATAGTAAGTTTATCCACGGTGGTGCAGTGGTAGCATTGTTGCCTCACAGCAAGGGGTTCTCCCATTCGATTCTCGGCTGGAGTGCGGGGGAGTGCCTTCTGTGTAGAGTCTGCATGTCCTCCCTGCAGTTGGGTGGGCGTTCAAAGACAAGCATAAATGGGCGTGCTGGCACCTCGGCGTTTGTAACAAAAAAAAAATAAATAAATCTACTGCCAATCATTAGTGGACCGGAGTTCTACTGTGGCGACCCCTAACCGGGAAAAGCCGAAAGACAAACAACAACAACATATTACTTAGTTTGCTGAAGACACCAAAATAGGGTTGATTATTAATTCAGTAAAAGATCAAGCTTTACCACTGGGGTATCTGGATACCCTTTACACATGGGCAGTAAGAAGAGCATGGTGTTTAATATCAGTGAATGTAAAGTATTACACTTCGGTTGTAAATGTTTTCCATATGTTATTGCTTGTACTATCTTAAGTAATGAGAAGAAGGCAGAGATTTAGGATTAATAGTAGATAACCATTTAAGGGATGATAACATTTTTTATTAGTTACTAAGAATTTCTCTACATTTATTAGGGATATTTTACACATTATTTCAAGTCATGATGAGAGAGTTTTAATTTCCTCTTTATAAGGATGTTGTAAGACCTTATACAGAATACTGCAAAATTGTCTTGAGTCTATAATTTTCAGTTAACTAAGATGGAACATTGAAAAGTATTATACTAAACAGAAAGATGGATTTAAACTTCTAAATTATGGAAACTAATTGGAGCAATTGTTTCTGTAATCAATACAGTATAGGTTAATCAAATGTGGCATTAAATGCATGAATGATGCTGCTGTTAGCTACAGTTGATATGGAGATAAGCCAACATAGTTATGGTACTACGAATAATACATTTTTGTGAACAATTTGGTTTACAATACAAACCTGAGGAAGCAATATTTTCATCAAAGTGCTTTTAGATTATGGAATGCATTACAACTGAGGACTAGAAAAGCCTCTAGTCTTGATAAATTTAAGGTTGATTTAGACAATGGTTCAGTGACAGGGTCTATGGAGCTGCTTTATAGGTAGCAAACTCATTTATGGTCTCTGATGCGGCCCAGACTTTGTGTCACATTGAACACTGAACTTCTCCAAAATTAATGTTAGGCTCAAGATCTGAAGTGTTTAGGCAGCATAAAGATGTGATAAATGCTATGGCTAGATATGATGCCATGACATATGCCAGCTGAAAGCATGTGCTATCAACAGGACGATAAGAGAGAATAATTTGAGGACAACATAAAAGAACATCTCAATTATGCACTACAGAATTCTTCGGAAGTCATATTTTGATTTCTTTAGCCCAGTTAACTAGCACCAGAAACTGTAATATTTCAAAGCATGCAGTACATTTGGGTAGAGGGATATCTCAATAGTTCTTGCAGTTTACTGTATCCCATACAGTACGGGGGTAATGCTTGCAAAATTTAAGAGGTCACTAGGCATTTTTAATACAATCTATTTTATTATTTACTTTAAGCATGTACTATCAGTAGGACATTTTTATGGAAAAAATAAAATATTTCAGTCTTTCATTGGTATTATGACATTTTATTTTACCTGTTCCTCTGCAGTTATTTGCTTCTAATCACATTACTGGTGTATTTAAAAACACAGAATTAATCATTTTTTCTGCAGGTGTTGATTAAAGAACATTTATTACATAGATAACAGTTTAGTAGCCCAGCCCAGGTAGTATGTGGAGTCTCAAGGAAACCCTGACTGTATCAGTCACAGAACTGGCACTATAGGGCAGTCAAGATGAACATTTGACTACCAAGTTCTTATTTTATTTCCTATATATTTGTTAATATCTGAGCTTGCAGTAAGCCATTGTGCTGTACACATTTCCATTTCTGGCATGGTTATTTTGTTCCTCAGATGGAGAACTCTGCAGTGTGTTTCATGCTAAGATCAAAAATTCACCAGCTTCAACTGGACTGCCTGCCAGAAGAATTTATGAAGTTGGAAGACAGAAGTGCACTCATTCATATGATCAGTCTTTGTAACTCTGTCACAGAAATGCCTAGGAATCACATCTCACCGTCAAGGCAAACTTGTAATATGCACCCTTCAAGTAGCATCACTGCTTGGTCTGTAGATGCTTTACTAAATTTTACCTTCTTCCAAATATTCCAACATATTTCCCTTTACTTAATGCGTGCTGTAGTGTAGAATTCTGGCCTCTCATTTATCTCTCGGATATCCTCCCATTTTTGACCAGCTCATGTTCACAGTTAACAATTTGTTAACATTAAATTAATAAATGATCATGCCTCCTGCCAAGTGTTCCTCCTTTTGCCCATGTACTTATAAAGTATTACACTTAAAGTGTCACCTTTTTTTGATCAGCTTGGATAACTTTTACACTTGAATAAGGTGCCAGATATACCAGTAGACAATAAAAATGTAATGTTTAGAGGGACATTACTGAAGAAGCCACATGTCTGCTACTGTCATTAGTGGCTTATACAGATTACTTTGCATCTATGATGGGCTGTCACAGCATTAGCATTTTCTGACCTAGGGCTGACAGCATTTTCTGAAATGCATTAACTCAGAGGAAATACTGTTTTTCAAGGTGACTGTCTAAAGAGTAAGTAAATAAAAATATCTTCAGAGACCTGTGCAATGGAAGAAAGACTCAAAGAGTAAAGGAAATTATAGCTGAGACCAGTACTTGAAGAGTAACTACAATAATAAATGGTAAGTGCATACTTGCAGTAGTGGATTTATTCCTTGATATGAAGTCCTTACAACAGTTATGGGTAGTATTCAAGCAAGAGTATATGTTCACTATGAGAACAGTCCACATAAGGTGATCCACAATAATGAAATTCAACTTTGTTTCAAACAAACTAGTAGTAGTAGTTATAGTAATAGCAGTAGTAAAGTCTTTCATCTTGTTTCACACAAATGCATGCTTGCCCTGCAAAGCCAGATTAATGACCTTTTAATTAGCTCATATGACAACATAATCATTTCATCCACACATACAACCGATGTATGCCGCAGTTATGATCAGTAGCATAACTAGACTGGGGCAAGAGGGGCAACAGCCCCAGGTGCAACATGGAGGAGGTATGATCTGCTAATTCCAATCACTTTTTTATGCATTTGCAGTCAAACCTGAGCACTGTACTGCTCCTTATGTGGTCTAAACTGTTACAACTGTTTGAAACTTAATAATCAGTTGTATGCATTGGTGTTTCCAAAGTTACCACAAGTCCAGACAGTCAGTTAAAAGGCAATGTATTATAATTACCTTTCCAGTCACTTGCTTCATGCATCATTAAAAAGCATGCATTTTTGTCTGGTAAGATATATATATATATATATATATATATATATATATATATATATATATATATATATATTTAGAGAGAGAGAGATGGAGGCTGTGACTTTGAGCATTTGCATATTCCCCACCCCCACCCACCCACCCACATACACACAAGGTCTGATCTTTAGTTCCGTGTATAAATAAAAAACATGATCTGGCATCTAGTGTATAAAGAACACAGTGCAATTGATTTTGTTCATTCATATCATTTTAAAAATTTATTACATAGCAAACAGGACCAGAAGTTCATTTACTTGACTCTGATACATGTGTCAATAATTTTGGAAGGATGTGGAAGAACTATTTTACAGAGTATGGCACAGAGTCATTCCATAACTCAGCAGTACATTTTTAAGTCCTTACAAATACTTCCACCAGGGAATAGGATAGTCTGTTTAAATAATTTCAATTTCTGCACTGTTAAAGGTTTACATGTCGGCAGAAAGTGAACATAAGTGGCATCCAAGAGGGTGAGTAGCCTTTTCACTGACAGCTTGGTGTTGAACATGCCTCTGAGAAAAGTAAGAAAAGTAAAACCAATAAAAAGGGCTTTAAAGGTTCATAGACGATTGAATGATAAAGAAATATAGTGTAACACAATGTCTGCATTTGACGTAATGAACAGAACTGGAAAGTGAGTCTGTATTATTAGAGGATTGATGCTAGTACAGGACTTAGGTTCATAGGTTCATAGGTTCATACTAGGCTATCTGCCCAAGGGCATTTATAAGCCTAGCCCATAGTTATGTGGCTTTCGCCACCCCTTTAGTTTGAATAAAAACTATGCCTATCATTTTTCTGTGCCTCTGTCAAGCAGTGACACTGAAGTAATCCCTGGGATATATCTGCGATCTCCCATCCATTGGTCAAGATTCCTCTTGAACAAGGCCAGCGAGGTGCTCTGCCTCACATGTACCGGGATTTTGTTCCACAGCATAGGGAGTCTCTGGGTGATGAATCTGTCCCTCCAGCACGTTCTATTTATAACCGTGTCAAGGTTTAAGTCTCCTGCCCTTGTGGTTCTGAGGGATCTAGATTTTTGAGGTGAAGCATATTCATCAAATCTGGGTTTGACATGGCCTTATATGTCAGGCACAGGTCACCTCTGAGCAAGCGGTATGAGACTGAATAAAGCTGGAGTTCTTTCAGTCGGGCAGCATAAGACATATTTTTGAGACCCTTTATCCTTTTGGTGAGGAACTTTTGGGGCCTTTCAAGCTGCATCAGGTGTCTGGTCAGATACATTCGAACGGGCATTGTACTCAATCATAGGTCTAATGAGTGATGAGTACAGGGGGACGATGACCTCCCTTGATCTAGATGTGAATCCCTTCATGATCAGGTGGGCGACATAGAAGGTTTTCCTAACTACTTTAGCAACATGAGTGTCAAACGAAGACTACTGTCAACTTGGGTCCCCAGATCCCTGATGACTTTTTCTGTGCTCAGTGGATTGTCACCTATATGGTAGCTAGGGGTAACCTTGTTTTTCCCGAAGGGTATGACTATGCATTTTTGGCGTTTAACTTCAGGCCATGGCTCTGGCACCAGTTATCCGTTTCTGTGAGGCCCTTCTGGAGGATATCTGTGTCAGATGTGTTTTCGACTATGGCGCCCAGTTTGCAGTCATCTGCAAACTTTGTCAGCCATAACCCTCCTGTGTTTGCTTGTACTTCAGAAAAGTAGATGCCGAACAAGAGTGGACCCAGGACTGAGCCCTGTGGGACACCACTTGTGACAGGCTTTGAGTCTGACATGGCTCCAGCAACTCTGACCCTGTGGGTTCTGTCGCTAGCCAGTTTGCAACCCATCTTGTGATGTATGGGTTTACATTCAAGCTGATGAGTTTTTCGATGATACCTGAGTGGGGTATTGTGTCAAGGCCTTTGCCAGGTCGAGGTAGGCTGTATGGACTGCCTTTCCTCATCAATGGCCTTGGTGACTGTCTCGAAAAAGTCAACCAAGTTTAAGAGGCAGGATCTGCCTTTGACAAAGCCAAACTGGGTTGGATCCAAAGTCTGCAAGTTCCCTATGTCTTTATTTATGAGTTCCATTATGATCCTCTCCATGGCTTTGCAGATAAGGCTTGTCAAGCTAATGGGGCGGTAATTTCCAGGGTCTGTGGAGGCACCGCCCTTATGAAGTGGGACCACAGTCGCTGTGCGCCACTCCTTGGGTACGTATCCTGAGGTGAGGCTAAGATTAAACAGCTGTCCTAACTGTGGGTTTAATTCCTCGTTGAGTTCATGAAGCACACAGCCGGGGACACCATCCGGTCCCATGGATGCTGTGTTTTTTGCCTTAGTGAGGGCAGTTCTCACCTGGGCGTTGGAGATGTTTGGGGGGCTACAATCCTCTGGAATAGATATCTCTCCTTTTGGGGGGGGGGAGAAGTTTGCACTGAACCTGTCAGCCAGTATGTTAGCAATGTGTGTAGGTTCAGTAATTTTCACATCATTTTGAACTAATTCTGAGCATATCTGGGAGTTTCCTCCTAGGTTTCTAACATAGCTAAAGAAGGCCTTATGATTGTCTTTAGAGTCCTTGGCGATTTTTCTCTCAAAATTTGCCTTGGATGATTTTATGAGAGCTCTTAGTTTTTTACTTATAATGATCAAAGGTGTCTTACCTTTCAAGGATTTTGCTCTATCTTGTAGTAGCTTCCTCCTTTTGTTGTAGAGCTTGTTTATGGCTGGGGTCCACCAGACTGGACGCTTGCCTTTGGTACAGAGAGTCTTAGTTTTGTTTGGGATTGCCTGATCCATGCAGTCCTGTAGGTGCTGGTAGAAGGCATTTGTAAGTGATTCAGACTGTTGTACACAAGTATCATTTCTTCCATTTCTGTAACCTTACATTCTTCCTCACTTATTTGAGTAATATGACACTGCCTGGTTGTTTGTCTGCATTACAAACACTTCTGGAACTAACTTCACTACACAGTCATTTAACAGCGAAGAAAGCTACTTTTAATGTTGAGTCTGTTTTTGTGAGTCTGACATGCTCTTTCATCAATGTACCAGGAGAATGGGATTTGTGACAGCAGAAATTCTAAGACTGGTGTGAAACATACAGAGACAAATACCTGGAAAAGGCCCACCATAACAATAACTACTTAAGGGAGGTATAACATTGATCAGAAGGAAGATTGTGGATAAACTGAGACTCCAGAGTATACATACTGTGTGACATTTCAGTGGAGTGGGACTGAGGAGTGGTATTTGCTTGTTTGTTAGCTAGATATTGCTGGCATCAGGGCCCTTTTCGGCCACAACCTAGGCTCAAAAGAGAAAAAAAAAAACATGCTGTGGTAAAATGCATAAGGTAACAAAAATAGCCATTCACACCAAACATAAGTTATCAGTCACACATACAATATAAAAAATCGGCAATCAAAAATATACAAACTAGGTTATTTACAATGAATCTCTGAACCAGCAAAATGTATTCTTTGTGAAAAGAAACCTCAAAAGTGCATATTGAATATGCCCTTACGGATCCCGTGTTAGGACCTTTCATGCTTTTTCAAATAATACTTGCCTTTGAAGAGTCACTAAATGGTACTCCCTCTTCTTCTTATAAACTATTTCCTCTCCTACATTCTGCATAAGGCACTGAAATACATTTGCATTAACCAATGTCATGATTTTTCTTGTTCTAGCTTCATTATTGGAGAATTTTCTCTTCTAATATATTGCGTATATTTTACGCCATCTACAAAATGTATAACTTGCAGTATTCAGTACACTATATTTATGTTTTATGTGTACATATATATATATATATATATATATATATATATATATATATATATATATATATATAAAATACGTGAGTATTGAATATTGTTTTCATATTTATATATAGTATGTTTTATCTGTCTGTAAAATTGACAATTCATAGGTTCATAGGTTCATACGATGATACTAGGCTATTGGCCCAGAGGCTCTTATACGCCTAGCCAAGAATTTTGCCCATGTTCCCACAAAGTCACCACCTGTTTTCCCTGTCCAGCAGGGACACAGGTGGGATCCTAGGGTGTATTTTATGTTTCCCATCCAATCGTCCAGGTTCCTCTTAAAGAGGGCTAGAGAGGTACTCTGCTTGACATGGAGAGGGTGTCTATTCCACAGATGGGGGTGTCTTTGGGACACAAATCTATCCTGCCAACAAGTTCTATTAATGTCACAGACCAGGTCGAGGCCTTGCATGTGGGTTGCATGAGTGGAGTTTGACTTGCGCATATGCAGCAACTCCATCAAGGCTGGGTCTGAGATTGTGGAGTTTTTCTTCCTAGGCCTCTGAAAAGGGGTTATTATCAATGAACTGTCTTGATAATCAAATGTCAGATAAATAAATAAGTCTATAAGCATAAGAACATTTGCAGTGTTTGCTGCTTTCTTCTTCCAACAATAAACAATTCCTGCAAGCTGGCTAAAATTTTCTAAAACCTTTCTCTCCAATAGCTATTTATTCGGATTCACTATGTAATCCTGAAATCCCAAATTTCAGTATTTCAAAATTACATAGCCAAACACACCAAACACCAAAACCCTAAAAACCGCGAAATTCAAAATCCCGAAGGTACACTAAAGACACAGCACACACAAACACATACACACAACTTCCCCAACTCAAATATAATATCCTATTCTACACATAAGTAGGGGGGCAAGCCCCCCTGCCCCCCCCACATGTGGGGGGGCTGCACCCCCCACGCACACCCCTACTTATATTTTCTAACTCCAAGATCACACAATCAGACACACAGAGGTAACTCATTGCCACACATTATACACACCCTTGCACACACACACATCACAGTCAAAACACACACTCACATACACTAAAGCCCCTAACCAACACACATACCCATACATACATACCCAAACTCACATCTTACCATTCACACACCACAACACCAGAAGTGCTAATTCAAAATCTCCGTACTTCGGGATTTTGAATTTCGTGCGTCTGGTTTACCGGTATTTCAAGACTTCACTATTATAATTTCGAAATACTGAAATTCGTGATTTCAGTATTTCAAAATTTAATAGGGAACACATTTATTCTGTTCATAAGGGGGGGTCTCTTAAAAAAAACTAAGGTCAGATGAATGGTGAAATAGCAGTGTTTGCAGAAAAGTTTAATGAGATAATGGACAGGGTATACTTTAGTTTGGGTAGTAGCCATTCTAGCTGCAGGAGAAAGTAAATCTGATAGTCTGCAAGTTTTAACCATGAAAGGGTTTAATTGACTGATTTCTCTGTATGTATCCTGAATGACAGAGCAGGGTCTATGTGAAGGACAAGATATTTATATTCAAAGACTATTTCAACTATCTGTCCTACATGGGTCATGTGTTGAAATTTGTAGGTAAATTTGTCACTTTTTCAGGGACATAAAAATAATAATGGCTTAATTGTCAGACTATGTTGGAGTATCCAGTTCCACAATAAACTAAAATCCCTTTGGATCTTCTTTTATAAACTGTTAGGGGTTGTGTTAGAATTCTGGGCTACAATACAATATGTGAACATTGCTAAATCAAGGCAAGGGAGATCAAAAGAAAGATTATTAAGAAAAAGAAAAGAGGATGGATCCAAGACCACAACTCTGAAGATCTCTGCTAGGTACTTTACTATGTCAGAAATGGTCCTGCTTGATGTAACTTGAAAGGTTATTTTGTTGAGACAACTAGGACACCACACCAGGTCCAAACATAATTGACAATGAGTTTGGAGAAGCTCACGATTCACAGTAACAAATGCATATCATATCAATGAACAAACTACCAGCAAATATCCTATTGTTCATGTTATTATCTATAGAATTAATACATTTGGATAGGGCCGTCAAAGTACGAAAATGAAATCTAATACCATGTTACATATCTGTTAGAAGTGTATAACTGTTGATATGTTTATTTCTTTAATACCTTTATTAATTTATTTACTTGCTTTTGTTTATTGGGAAAGTCTGATGAGTCCTAAAGTTCCTCTTTCAGTGGAGACCTGGGCAGTAAACCTTGAATACAAAATAAAATATACTAGTAGAACTGCAATATATGTATATGCAAAGGCAAAACATAGAAACAAAGTATATACTTCAACAATTTGCTCATAGATGAGTTTATCCAATGCTTTGGCAGCTAGGCACAATTTAGAAATAGGTCTAAATTTAAGTCTTGAATTAATCCATGGGATTGGTGTAATGGTTAAGGTGTTAACCTCAGAGATGGACGGTATAAGGTTTGATTCTGAACTCTGGTTATTTGTTAGGTTTTGTAATATCTACCTATAAATCTAAGTGCTAGCACCCACTGCAGTAAATGGTGAATAACTTTTTATTGGGAGGGTGGCCTAATGGTGTAGGTGTTTGCCTTACAACCACAAGGTACAGGGTTTGAGTCTCACAAGGGATAATTGGCTTGGCTTAAAATGGCTCACAAGGGCAGTTAGCCTAGTACTCATCTATCTGGGTTTGGGAGGGTGGCCTAATGGTTAAGGTGTTTGCCTTACAAACACAAGATACAAGGTTTGAGTCTCACAAGGGATAATTGGCTAGGCTTAAAATGGCTCACAAGGGCAGTTAGCTTAGTATTAACCTATGTAGCATAAGGAAGTTTAACTAAAGTATTTTATAGACATGCTTAACCTGAAGACAAATGATACCAGAAGAGAGAATATATGTTTGAGTTAAAGGTATGGCCATTTTAAAGAAAGCATGGCAAAGTTGGGAGTAGTTTGCACTGGATCTTTAATTCTATTTTTAAGAGCATGCACACACATTTATTATCGATTTCTTTAAAGTAGAATGTTGTAATTAAATCATGATGAAAAGCTATACATGAAGTGTCATTCATTTATGAATTATTAAAGTAATCTTAGTTGATACTCATACGTTTTGACAAACTAAAGTTTTTTGAAGTCATTCCAGGCCAGACTAACAGAAGGCAGAAGTTATATCACTATTGTTAGTTATAGGGCCGGTTAAATCCTTGATTGTTTTGCAGAAAAGTTTGGGTCATGAAGCTATAACAGCATACTTTTCTTCTCAGAGTAGTTGATTTTTGTAAGTTATTAGATATCTTAATTTTCCTTAAATATAAACAGTTTAAGTGTAGATTTTTATCACACAGATAACATTTCCAAACAGTCCAGGCTTTCATTGTCCGTCTAAGTAAATATTTTGTTCTTTCAGTTGTTAACCAGGGACATCTCTGACCTCAGTTGACTGGTAATAGTTTATTTTGAATTATGACTAGCTGATTAACAAAACAGTAATAGGCAATAATCACATACTTTTCTTTGAAGATGGGGAATAAGTTGAGATAGAACAATGATTTCGCTTTTGTGGATCAAACAGATAAAATTGAGCATGATCACTTAGATTGTTTATTTGTCCTGCTAAGACAGAAAATTGGTAGAAATAGTAGAAAGTAATGAAATTAAGTCCAGAATCATGACCACCATCTTTATCAGGTCTAGTGAGATAGTTTACTAGCTGAAATATCATTTTTTGTACTAATAAATGTTAAAAAGGTGAAATACAGACTAGCAGCATTCAAATTAAGACAACCAAGATTGATAGCATTTGTTCTGGGTTTTGAAGGAAGTATTTGTTGTAGGGTTTGTTCCAATGAGGGTAAAATGTAAAGGGGGATATACAGATATATACTACCTCTGTATAGATATTGATGTGATTGATTAGGTGTATCTATATCATTAACCAGTTTGAGGCAACATCTAAAATAGGATTAGCTTTTTAAACATTTAAGATTACAATTTTTCTTTTTGTTAACAAGTAAAAAGTTCCACCACTTGTTGTAATGCCTGTTCTATTGTCCATGTGTAAGTAATAATTGCCCAGAATAAAGGCTGAGGGGTGCAAGTCGTTCTTAAGCCATGATTCAATGCTATCAAATAATTCTATAGCAACCAAGATTACAATACAGCTAGCTTTAGTCCCTCTGATTTATTATAAGCGGAAGCATACTGGATAATTTAATTCCAGAGTTTTCTTGAATGCCCCCAGATCTAATAAATGTCAAAATTAAGATGCACAGTTTTATAAAACATTGCTTTAAGATGTGAGGAATAGGAAAATAATATTAAACTAGTAGATTTTTGATAAACTGAAGTTGTTAAAGTAAATGGAGGCTAGACTTTTATTGAGGGCAGAAGATATGTCACTAGTGTTAGATACAGGACATGTTAAATCACTGATTGTTTTCCAGAAAAGAAATATGGGACATGAGGCCATATTCACATGCTTTCCTCCTGAGATTAGATGATTTTTGTGAGTCATTAGATATCCACATTTTCTTAAATGTAAACAGTTTAAGTTTTTGGAAATGAAGTTGCATAAAAAACATGCTTTGGTAATTAAGGAATACTTCAGATTCCCAAATAATGATAACACGGTTATGATCTAGATTCATGAAGTCAATTAAGTGATATAAGTAAGGCAATTATAAGCTATTAACTACAAAAAAGACAAGTGAAAAGGAGTGAAATCAAAAAAGAGGACACAAACATTTAATCTCCAATAACATGATTAATTTACTGCAGAAGTAAAATAACTATTGTTGCAGAGACTATCTGAAAATACAATACTCACAATAACAACACAATACTCCTAGCAGTAGACTATACAATTAAAATGTACGTGTAATATAGACAGAGCAATTAAAAAGATGCAAAAGGAAAAGGCTTACTTGCTAATATCTACAATAGGGAGAGAGAAATTGTAGCAGATATACAATAAACATTTATGAAAAATCAGTGAATCTGTATTGAAAGGTAAAAGAGAAAGAATAAGAAATCCACTAATATCTCAGCAAGCAACAAAACAGAAGCCTCACAATTTCAACATCAGGTGTTCCAAAACTGAAAGGCATTGGATAATAAAAACACCGCTTGAACTGATTGTTCATCCTTTATATGGTAGAAGGATCTTATGCTAAAACAGTTTGAGTAGGATTTTAGGATGGGCTGGTCTATGATTTCTTGACGATGAGTAGCACCCAAAATGAGAATACACAATTAATTCCACATTAACAATCCCATGCAATCTGCAATGGCAAAAGAGTACAATCAGTTACACAGATAAGGAAAATCCTAAATAGCATTTTATGTAACCAACATAATTAAAGATGAAGTGTAAAATGTTTTAATGCAATTTCAGTATTCTAGAAAAGAATCTTCAGGCACATGAACACTGTGTTATGGCAAACTGAAGTTTCTTAACAATTAGTTAGCAAAACAAAATATGTATTTTAAAACTCTTGGCAAACATGGAAGAACTACAGAAACATCATTCCCTGTGTTGTGCATTAACTATTATGTGGCAGTCGAGTGTAATTAGATAAATGAGTAGGAAACTGCTGGATAGTTAATTGGTGAAAAGAAAACACTGTGAATCAATTATGTAATTGCTCACCTGTTAAATTAGCAGCTTAGTAAATCAATTATGTAACTATTAACTTGTTATATTACCAAACTATTTAATGCAACAGATTAACAATTATGCAATTAATTTGCAAGCATCTTCAATTAATTTACTGATTCATTTTCAGCATTTTTGCACTCATTTACGCAATTACAAGTAGCTGTCACATGATAACTGATGCAGGAAGGCAGTATTTTTATTTTAGTCACTAATTATTAAGAAACTTTAGTTTGCTACAAATACTCCTTTTTGGAAAACTGCAGTTGCACAAAACATTCTGTGCTTGATCATTAAGACTTCTTGAAAAGTTTATAGATAATGAGGCATAGCATCCTGAAATAATGAAGAAAAACTGTGTATCTGAATATTTGAACCACTGTAATGTGTTTACAGCCATTCTGCAAGTATGTAATGCTCGGGCCATCTTTATGACTGTGAAATTAAGGATAAGGGCAGCTGTATGAGGTACTCACATGACAGTAGATGCTAATTTCCTTTCAGTCTGTTCAATAATTCATAATATTTGGATTTATCTGTTTAGGAGTTTATTACTTTGATTCAAATTTCCAAGCAATAACTTTAATTTGTTGTTTCTTTGCTATCTGTCATATATGAAGCTAGCAGATAGCAACATAAATAAAATGTAAGGACAAGCAGAAATTTCAGAAGAACCTCTCAGCCCTGAGACCATAAAATAAACTCTAGTAGACAGACAATAACCTCAAGTAGGGACACTGAACAGCTCAAATGCTGATAGCAGTTTGGCAGTGAGACTAGTTACTTTTCATTCACCTATGAGCTTCTCTTTGACAAGCTGATGAAAGCTATCAGTTGTTGGAGTACTGGGGAACGTGACCTAATTATCAAGCATTGTGAACAGTGAAAGGTCTACCATGTTTCCAACGCAGCAATAGCAGCTAAACTTCTACTAACTTCTTGACAAAATAAGAATCATTTTCCACTCCTTGCATCTTCCCAATCACAGGATGCTCAAATTATGAATTACTTCAACGCCCATGCAGCATACTCTCCCAGACTTTTCTAACTACTCGCTATGCAACTATAAAAACACTCTACAAAAAACAACAACAAAGAATGTGGAGGACTCTACCATTGTAAGACCATTGTGCAAGAAATACTACAGCATTTCTTTCCTTTCTGATTTTTAGGTAATTCATCACTGTGAGTAGAATCAAAAATAATGAATCCTGCAAAGTGGAGAGACCACAGGCACCATACTCTGAATCAGTGCTGCAGAAGAAAAAAATATGGCCTTAGAATGGACATCCAAATTGTAATATTTAGCAAGAATGTGGACAGAAGTTGAATTAGCAGTTTTGCAAATGCCAGCAGCAGACATTTCCATTATTAAATCTGCAAATCCAGCAACATGCAGCAATCCTAGTAACATGAGCTGTCTTGATATCTGTTAACTGTGATCTTCTCATTAACTGCTATACTAAGCAGATATTGAGTAAATTAAAACAGAGAGGATTGGACTTTTAGAAAGACTACATCCTTGAAAAGTGCACTCGTAACTGCCTGTAAGGATTTATGCTGTGCAAAACACTCTTACCTGAATTCTGAGAGTGAGAAAAATGCTAAGAGAACTGAGTCATTTGGAAAAGAACAATTTCTGTAAAAACCTCAGATGAAAAATAAATAGTACTACAAAGGAAGAAAGAGCCTGTCTTTTCATAATACTGTATGGGGCTCAGAAGCAGTCAATGCCTGAAGCTCAGAGATTTTGTCAGCTGAAGTAATAGTTACCAGCAAAGCTATTTTACAATTAAAACATTTTAAAGAGAATGAAAGGAAAAAAGTTCAAAAGTATATATGATAAGATTCTCCCAAACAAATTCCAGATACATATTCATTCTTAGAGGTCTAAGATGAAGGACACCCTTTATAAATATTTACCATACATAAACATATTTAAGGATCAAATGGAAAGCAGGAAGCTAAAGGCGAATATGGAACATTTACTGAGAAGTAAGCAAATCCCACATGAAAAGACCTAAACAACTAATCCAAGACTACTGGTATGTTTACATGTAAAGAGGAAAAAACTTTAGACCAATACCAAAAGAAGAATTTCTACCATTTTGATAAATAAGATAATTACAATGTCTTTTTTCCTGGCTTCACTTAAAATTGTAATTAATTTGTAGAAAAAAATTCAGAACTATTAATAATCAAAATATTAACCTGCAAGCAGTGAGATGAAAAACTTGTAGGACTGGACGGACCTATTTCCATTTCTGTTGAAGGACAGCTTACCTGAGTGGCAAATGAAGATAAATGAACTGGTGAAGATGGGAGAACCAAGGTTGCCTAAAAAGAATGGCAGTATTAAAATTATATGAACTTACCTTCACAGTGCATTCAAGAGAACTCCCTCCAATAGAGGGATATGTAGGCATCCATACAGGAGAATATGGCTTCAGAAGTATCCTATACCCTTCAGAGAAAAGAAGGAAAAAGAGCATCCTGAGCCCATGCAAAAAAAAAAAAAAAACACTTCTCTGGATGGCACTCATCTGTCAAACATGTTAAAGTTCTCATTCAAGGTTCTGGAAAGCAATGCAACTGACTGTATCTGCCAGACAAAATTAATCAGCACAAGGTGGCTGTTTATTGATAATGTTGAAGGTCCCAGTCATTAACTACTAGTCTGGCAAGCTGATAAGAATGAGATCCCCACACCCCCATTCAGCTTTATTATATGTAAAATTGATGTGGTATTACGTGAGGTTATCCTGAAAGATGGCCTACTGCAGAGAGATTTGAATGCACTGCTAATATTTCAATCAGACTGTTATGCAATTTAGCTTGAGAAGGAAACCATTACCAGGCAGTTTTATGTATGCTAAACATACTTTCCACTAAGATTGCGAAGCATCTTTCATAAGACTTTGTGTTGGATTTGGAAAAAAAAAAGTTTGCCTTGTTTCTTTAAACAGTTGCATTACACCATTTCAAGGGAAGAAAGAGTCCAAGGCAAGAGCTGCCAAATTCTACAGACATCTCATTTAATGGTGTAAAATCTTTCACACCACCATAATACTACGAAAAATGTAATCCTGAATAGGAAAAAAGATCCTTGTCATCAAGGTAACCTTTGCCTGCTGACAGCCAGAAGAGTAACAGCACAGTGTGCATTTGTCAGGTAATACTACATCCTATAAGCCACGTCTGCAAGCTGTAATCTTTTAACATACCAAACATTTCTGTACGTGACACACTATCAAAATCTTTACTCAAATCATCCATTATAATTAGTCCATCTCCCCATTTCAATCTCTGTAACTACTTCCTCCCCTTCGTAACAAAAATATGTATACTCATCTTTCTAATTATCGCATATACTTCATCTTTTTCTGCCATATTTTCTATTACTCCCCCACTTACAACTGTATTACTTTTGTTAATAACTTGCAATCTGTATTAAATAGAAACA